>NW_027397181.1:432413-464231 GCF_003265705.2 Callorhinus ursinus | reverse complement strand
CATGGAGGCTAAAGAGCATCCTACTAAAGAATGAATGGGTCAACCAGGAAATTAAAGAAGAATTAAAAAAATTCATGGCAACCAATGAAAATGAAAACACAACTGTTCAAAATCTTTGGGATACAGCAAAGGCAGTCCTGAGAGGAAAGTATATAGCAATACAAGCCTTTCTCAAGAAACAAGAAAGGTCTCAAATACACAACCTAACCCTACACCTAAAGGAGCTGGAGAAAGAACAGCAAATAAAGCCTAAACCCAGCAGGAGAAGAGAAATCATAAAGATCAGAGCAGAAATCAATGAAATAGAAACCAAAAGAACGGTAGAACAGATCAACAAAACTAGGAGCTGGTTCTTTGAAAGAATTAACAAGACTGATAAACCCCTGGCCAGACTGATCAAAAAGAAAAGAGAAATGACCCAAATCAACAAAATCATGAATGAAAGAGGAGAGATCACAACCAACACCAAAGAAATACAAACGATTATAAGAACATATTATGAGCAACTCTACGCCAGCAAATTAGATAACCTGGAAGAAATGGGTGCATTCCTAGAGATGTATCAACTACCAAAACTGAACCAGGAAGAAATAGAAAACCTGAACAGACCTGTAACCACTAAGGAAATCGAAGCAGTCATCAAAAATCTCCCAAGAAACAAAAGCCCAGGGCCAGATGGCTTCCCAGGGGAATTCTATTAGACATTTAAAGAAGAATTAATACCTATTCTCCTGAAACTGTTCCAAAAAATAGAAATGGAAGGAAAACTTCCAAACTCATTTTATGAGGCCACCATTACCTTGATCCCAAAACCAGACAATGATCCCATCAAAAAGGAGAAATACAGACCAATATCCTTGATGAACATGGATGCAAAAATTCTCACCAAAATACTAGCCAATAGGATCCAACAGTACATTAAAAGGATTATTCACCACGACCAAGTGGGATTTATCCCTGGGCTGCAAGGCTGGTTCAACATCTGCAAATCAATCAACGTGATACAATACATTAACAAAAGAAAGAACAAGAATCATATGATCCTCTCAATAGATGCAGAAAAAGCATTTGACAAAGTACAGCATCCTTTCTTGATCAAAACTCTTCAGAGTATAGGGATAGAGGGTACATACCTCAATATCATAAAAGCCATCTACGAAAAACCTACAGCGAATATCATTCTCATGATACTTTCTCATGATATGATACTTTATGCGGAAAACCCAAAAGACTCCACCCCAAAACTGCTAGAACTCATACAGGAATTCAGTAAAGGAGCAGGATATAAAATCAATGCACAGAAACCAGTGGCATTCCTATACACCAACAGCAAGACAGAAGAGAGACAAATCAAGGAGTCGATCCCATTCACAATTGCACCCAAAACCATAAGATACCTAGGAATAAATCTAACCAAAGAGGCAAAGGATCTGCACTCAGAAAACTATAAAATAGTCAGGAAAGAAATTGAAGAAGACACAAAGAAATGGAAAAACGTTCCATGCTCATGGATTGGAAGAACCAACATTGTGAAGATGTCAATGCTACCTAGAGCAATCTACACATTCAATGCAATCCCCATCAAAATACCATCCACTTTTTTCAAAGAAATGGAACAAATAATCCTAAAATTTGTATGGAACCAGAAGAGACCCCGAATAGCCAGAGGAATACTGAAAAAGAAAAGCAAAGCTGGCGGCATCACAATTCCGGACTTCCAGCTCTATTACAAAGCTGTCATCATCAAGACAGTATGGTACTGGCACAAAAACAGACGCATAGATCAATGGAACAGAATAGAGAGCCCAGAAATGGACCCTCAACTCTATGGTCAACTTATTTTTGACAAAGCAGGAAAGAATGTCCAATGGCAAAAAGACAGTCTCTTCAACAAATGGTGTTGGGAAAATTGGACAGCCACATGCAGAAGAATGAAACTGGACCATTTCCTTACACCCCACACAAAAATAGACTCCAAATGGTTGAAAGACCTAAACGTGAGACAGGAGTCCATCCAAATCCTAAAGGAGAACACAGGTAGCAACCTTTTCGACCTTAGCCGCAGCAACTTCTTCCTAGAAACATCGCCAAAGGCACGGGAAGCCAGGGCAAAAATGAACTATTGGGATTTCATCAAGATAAAAAGCTTTTGCACAGCAAAAGAAACAGTCCACAAAACCAAAAGACAACCGACAGAATGGGAGAAAATATTTGCAAATGACATAGCAGATAAAGGGCTAGTATCCAAAATCTATAAAGAACTTATCAAACTCAACACCCAAAGAACAAATAATCCAATCAAGAAATGGGCAGAAGACATGAACAGACATTTCTCCAAAGAAGACATCCAAATGGCCAACAGGCACATGAAAAAGTGCTCAACATCACTCGGCATCAGGGAAATCCAAATCAAAACCTCAATGAGATACCACCTCACACCCGTCAGAATGGCTAAAATTAACAAGTCAGGGAACGACAGATGTTGGCGGGGATGTGGAGAAAGGGGAACCCTCCTACACTGTTGGTGGGAATGCAAGCTCGTGCAACCCCTCTGGAAAACAGTATGGAGGTTCCTCAAACAGTTGAAATTAGAGCTACCGTTCGATCCAGCAATTGCACTACTGGGTATTTACCACAAAGATACAAATGTAGGGACCCGAAGGGGTACATGTACCCCAATGTTCATAGCAGCAATGTCCACAATAGCCAAACTGTGGAAAGAGCCAAGATGCCCATCGACAGATGAATGGATAAAGAAGATGTGGTATATATACACAATGGAATATTATGCAGCCATCAAAAGGAATGAGATCTTGCCATTTGCAACGACGTGGATGGAACTGGAGGGTGTTATGCTGAGTGAAATAAGTCAATCAGAGAAAGACATGTATCATATGACCTCACTGATATGAGGAATTCTTAATCTCAGGAACAAACTGAGGGTTGCTGGAGTGGTTGGGGGTGGTAGGGATGGGGTGGCTGGGTGATGGACATTGGGGAAGATATGTGCTACGGTGAGCGCTGTGAATTGTGTAAGACTGTTGAATCACAGATCTGTACTTCTGAAACAAATAACGCAACATATTTTAAGAAAAAAGAAAAAGAAGAAGATAGTAGGAGAGGAAGAATGAAGGGGAGTAAGTCAGAGGGGGAGACGAACCAGGAGAGATGATGGACTCTGAAAAACAAACTGAGGTTTCTGGAGGGGAGGAGGGTGGGGGGATGGGTTAGCCTGGTGATGGGTATTGAGGAGGGCACATTCTGCATGGAGCACTGGGTGTTATGAACAAACAACGAATCATGGAACAGTACACCAAAACAAATTATGTAATATATGGTGATTAACATAACAATAAAAATTTTGAAAAAAAAATTTAAAAAAACTAATGATGTAATGTATGGTGATTAACATAACAATAAAAAATTAAAAAAAGAAACACTCTACATCAGGGTTTCTCAAATATGGCTGCACATCAGGATCCTCTGGGAATCAGGTTGAAACATACAAATCCTTGGACTTGCCACAAACCCATGGATTCAGGACAAGCTCCCACCGGGCCATTCTAATAAGGCAAGCCCAGGGACTAGCACTTGCTGTACTGTTTTATTGACCTGTTTAAGCTTTGCAACAGTTATCACAATTCTACCTACTGATGGGAAAAATCACTTCCCATACTTCCTCAAAGGCTGCAGAGCTATTCTCATATATTTACTTTCAATACAAACTTTAGAATAATCTGTCAGGTTCCAAAAAGAAAAAAAAATTGAGGTTTTTCCTGGACTTAAATAAAATTTAGAAATTAAATTTTAGATAATGTCTTTATAATATTGAGACATCCCATCCAAAAATTTCAGTATATTTTTTGTTATGCTTTTCTATTCTTTCCTTATATATTTTGTCCATTCCTAGTAAATTTATGCCAAGTTATTCTATCATTTTGTTGCAATTTTCCATTTTTTATTTAACTTCTTATTGCTAATGTAAGAAATCTACTGATTTTTACACATATATCCTCTGAGCAACTTCTCTTATTAGTTCTGACATTTTTAGCTTGATCTCTTGTATGTTCTAGGTATCTTGTATATAATTCAAATTATAGATTTATAATATCTTTTTCTTCCTTCTTCTCAAGTATGTACTTTTTCTTTCCTATTCTTCCTTTTTGTGCACTGGCTAGAAGCCCCAGAACAATGCAGATATAGTAGTGAAAGTGGGCTGCCCTGTTTGATTCTTGACTTTAATGTAAATGCCTCAAGCTCTTCTCCATCAAATATTTACATCTGACTTTTCTTCATCATGTAAAAGAAGTGTCTATTTCTTTGCTTAGTTTAATGACTTTTTTTTATAAGAGCTATAGTGGATATGAAATTTTTATCAAATGCCTTTGGAGCTGGAATCCAGGTCATCATGTGGATTTTAGCATCCCTACTCTAGTTTCCTAATGACTCATTCTTGTATCCCCAGAATGAACCCTCAGAAGTCATAGTGCATTCTTTTAGTTACTGCTGGAGAGGATTTGTTTTTTCTAGAATTTTCTAGCTCTATGGGCTATAGCTTTCTTTTTTAAATTTTTTATTGTTATGTTAATCACCATACATGACATCATTAGTTTTTGATGTAGTGTTCCATGATTCATTGTTTGTGCATAACACCCAATGCTCCATGCAGAATGTGCCCTCTTTAACACCCATCACCAGGCTAACCCATCCTCCCACCCCCCTCCCCTCTAGAACCCTCAGTTTTTTTTTTTCAGAGTCCATAGTCTCTCATGGTTCGTCTCCCCCTCCGATTTCCCTCCCTTCATTCTTCCCCTCCTGCTATCTTCTTCTTTTTTTTTCCCTTAACATAATTTGCATTATTTGTTTCAGAGGTACAAGTCTGTGATTCAACAGTCTTACACAATTCACAGTGCTCACCATAGCACATACCCTCCCCAATGTCTATCACCCAACCACCCCGTCCCTCCCACCCACCCCCACTCCAACAACCCTCAGTTTGTTTCCTGAGATTAAGAATTCCTCATATCAGTGAGGTCCTATGATACATGTCTTTCTCTGATTGACTTATTTCGCTCAGCATAACACCCTCCAGTTCCATCCACGTCGTTGCAAATGGCCATAGCTTTCTATTTTTAGACGATTTTTCTGTAACACTGTTAAGTCAGCCTCAAAAAAAAAAAAAAGGTGGAACTTTCCATTTTTTCCTAAACTCTAGAACAGTTTAAATATTTTAAAAAGTGTCTTTCCTTACAGATTTGAGGAAATTTACATGTAAATTTATAGTGTCTTGGAGAATGGGTTGTCCTTAGGCAATGTTTTCTTTGATACTTCAAGTCCATCCTGGTCATTTATATTTTCCTAGAATATACTCCTTTTCATCAAGATATTTAAAATTCTTACCACTAATTTGTATCCTGAATTTGTTTTTTCTCTTCTCTTTCTGTAGTTATATTTCTTTTCTCAAGACCCCTAATGTTACATATTTGTATGAATTCTCTCTCCTGTTTCCCCGACTGGATTTGCCAAATTTGGGTCTACCTACTTATTGCATTTTCAAATATATTCTTGGTTTTGTTCATTGATTCTATTTTGGGGAGGGTGCTAAATCGTTAATTCCTGAGTGTGGGGTATATGTGTGTGTGTGTGTGTGCGTGTGTGTGTGTTTGTGTGTATATGTTTTTGTGCGGGGTTTTTTGCCTTGTAGTCTCCCTATCTGGTATTAACTGCCATTGCTTTGGTTTGCCTTTCCCTGATACAGCTTCTCTCACCTATTTAAAAATTTCCCATCTATTTCATTTTAAATAGGAAAATTTAAGTTAGCCTTTTTAAAATTTAAAATTCCTGTATTCTCAACAATTATCTCTTTTGGTTTTAGGTGTGTGTCCTGTAAACACACAGATGAATTCTGTCTACACAACTTGAGAAGTTTATTCATTCAGCTTTATTCTAATATGTAAAAGACTATCCCTATGTCTGTCTGCCTTCTTGTTTTCTGGGTTGTTTTTTGCTTAAGTTAGTTTCATGCTGTTTATTTGTATATTTCCCATTCCCTTTTTCTTGGAAGTTCTATATTCAATTTCTGATCTGGAAATATGTATACATTTTAAATTTATTTTAATCCATTATTTCTCTACCAACGTCAAAAACCAAAGTATCTAGAACATTCTCCCACACCAAGATTTCAGCATGCTTTCAGTTCCTTTCTCTTACCGCTTAGATTCTATGGACTTCTCTTGGCCCTTCCATGAAGCCTGTTCCTAAAAACTGCTAAGCTCCAAATTCCATGTGATGGTTAGCTAGGTATTTCTTAGTATAGCAACCCAAAACTAACTTAGAAGCCTTTTGTATATGTGGAACAAGATTTTACCCACTTGAGGGAATTAGAAAGTATTTAGGAATATTAAGCATGTAGGTAATTTCAAGAACATAACCTGGACCCTCAGGTGAGGCCAAGTGGCATGAGCATACACCCGGCTGTTCCCCCCCCGCACGCCAAACGTGCAGAGCCCCAGCAGTGTGGGGCTGTGGGCGCCGGGCAGGGCTGATACACCAAGAAGTTATTAACTTGTGGGGAACCCTACATGGGGAGTTACCCACACACCTCCCTGCCTGGCTGTTCCCATCACAGACCACGTGTACAGTTCCATTATTCATGGCCTTTCTCCATTATGGGGCATTCAGTGTTTCCTTCCCACTTGGCTTTGATTATTTTAGAATTATTAAAACAGGGTATAAACACTTTTAGTTTTAAAAAGACTCCTTTGGGTGCCTGGGTGGCTCAGTCACTTAAGTGTCTGACTCTTGATTTCTGCTCAGGTCATGATCTTAGGGTCATGGGATTGAGCCCCACATCTGGCTTGGTGCTCAGCACGGAGTCTGCTTGCCCCTCTCCCTCTGCTCCTCTTCCTGCTGTGTTCTCTCTCTCTCTTGCAAATAAATAAAATCTTAACAAAAAGAGAGAGAGAGAGACTCCTTAACTACCCAAATGCCAATCTAAAATGTACCTAATTCAAATCCTAATCCATTTGGCCTTCTGGCACCTTCTCCCTCCAGATGGTTCTCTTCTGAGACTCTCTAAGCCCTAAGTCTTATCCTTAAAAAAATCTAGCCCCTCCTGGCTTCTGTGACATGACTCTCCTGGTTTTTCCTCATCTTCCTCACCCACCCCTTAGGTATTAACGTTTCTCAGGATCCTGTCTGTGTCTGCTATTCTTTTCCATCCATAGGGCCTCCCCAGCCCCTCTCAGCAATTCCTAAGACTTCAAACACCACCCGGGCTGCAAACCCAGGCCCTGCCTAGACCTCTCTCAAGCACAAACCATCCCCTGATAGCGAACTCCCACCAGGTGTTCTGCAGGGGAAAATCCATACAAGATGAAGGATTCGGGGAGAAGCATTCTTGAAAGTGAAGATGACCCCAAAGTTAAACTGCCAAGGGCAAAGACCTCATTTTATTTACAACCAGTTGATACTAAAGCTGGACCCAAAGCTCTCCACAGAGCTGAGTATCTGGGGAAATTTGTCCATGGAGAATCTGTCCAGCCACAACTCATTATGCTGAACTCCACCACACCTGGCCACTAACTCACACCTGCCTGTGTTTTCCAGCTCAGCAAATACACTGCATTGTCACCCACTCCCTCTTCTGGGATTCCTTCCTTTCCTTCACCCTCCACCCACCCTGTGACCTGGGGGGCCCAGCCAAATCACCAGGAAGAATATGCTCATGCACACATTTCCTCCACCAAAATCTCTTCGGAGACAAGTCTCTGTAATTTTTTTAGAAATTCCATAATGTTATTCTAAAGAGACAAAATCACCCATCCACGTCGAGCCTGTCAATTCCAGGCCTTCAATCCTCTAAATCCACTTCACATTCTCCAGTCCAAAATCAGTCTTGGCCCAGGCCTGGTCATTTCTCCTCTGGGTTAGGTGACAGCACCCCACCTCACTTCCCTGTCTTTGGACTTGCCCCCCTCCCCACCTCCAGCCTTCTAAACTCCTTGGTGCCACCAGAGGGATCCAGAATCCAAACTGTGGTTCAGGCTCCTCCCTTGCTGACACCCCTCAATGACTCTCTTACTCCCTCTGGGATCAATCACAACTCCTTCAGATGGCATTTAAGAGCCACCACGACCTGCTTCTCTGTAATCTTGTTTCTTCCAGGATCCCTCTCCCATTCTCCATGCCAGCCATTCACTATCCCCCAAAGACTCCATGTTTTCTCCCAACTCCAGAGCACACTGCTTCGTGTCTTTATGACCTACTTCTCTGTGGCCTTCAAGATTCAGCTCGAGGGTCACCTCCCCCACCTCAGATGCTCAAGGATACAGTAAGTGCCCCTCAAGGCAATGCTCAAAACCTCACTGTGAACCACAGCACATAGAATCGCCTCTCTTCTCTTCTCCTCTCTTCCAACAGACCGTGTGCTGCTTAAGGGCGGAAGCTCTATTTTCCTCTTATCTATATCATCAGAGCCTAAACAATAAGTGTCTATTGGGTGAATTTGGTTTCCATCTTTCACTAAACAAAGACATATATAAGCACTGGTAAAATAGAAAATGTTATCACGATAATGGATAAAACTCAAATAATGACCCTGGCTAGTCTATTTTCTTTACACTTGAAGGAAATCCGAAAATAGCAATTATTCTCTCTCACGTTCTGTAAAGACTATGGAATGACTATAGCTGCCAAAGGCACCAAGGTCCCCGAGAACAGGGCCAGGTTTCAAGTGATCCTCTATGCCAAAGTGGGGTCCTAATGAGTGGTCATTAAACAAATTTCAGATTCAACTGTAGAAACATAAATACCAAGTCTTTCTCTAAGAAACTCATTCTTTCTTCTTTTCTCCCCATCTGTATTTTTATGTACTGTTACCCACCTTGTTGACTGTACTCCCAGCCAAACTTCCTGGCGTCACTTAATGCCTGCCCCAAAAGGGCAGCTTGATGCATCAGTTTCTTAGGAACACAGCCAACATTTACACAAGTCCCGCCAAGACCTGAGAAGGAAGAGAATAGGTTGAATGTTCCCTCCATGTCTGTGGGCGTGCACTCTGTGTCTGTGGGTGTGCGCTCCGTGTCTGTGGGCGTGCGTTCCGTGTCTGTGGGCGTGCACATGGTTCTCCGTGTCTGTGGGCGTGACTCCGTGTCTGTGGGCATGCACATGGTTCTCCGTGTCTGTGGGTGTATACTCCGTGTCTGTGGACGTACACTCCATGTCTGTGGGCATGCACATGGTTCTACGCACATGCAGAGCAGGTGTTGTTAAACCTGTGGAAATGTCACACTCAGATGGTTGTGGGGCCAACAGCAGACCCCACAATAACATGCAAATGGTTAAGCCAAACTTTTCAAATGAGGGTCTGTGAAGAAGACCCAAAGATGAGCAAAAATACAGATGTACACTTGAATAGTTTTCTGGGGAGAGAATCCAAAATTTTCATTTGAGTCTGATCCATAAAGGGATCAGAACTATATTAATCAGATAGATACCAGACCAAGGGCCAGAACCCCAGCTTCTAGCCTTTATTCTCTGTAAGTCTGACTCCTCCTCTGAGCCGATATTAGGTCCACTGCAAGCTGCCTGGTAACATCTACTCTCAATCTCGAGCAGTGCAAAAAGGCCATGTGCGATGCCCCCGTGCTGGGCATGAGTCAGGAAACTCCCTCTCTGAACACAGTCTCTCTTCTGGTAATCCAGAGAAGTAGGGTATTTCTAGACAGGACACAAAGAAGGGACAGGGCAGGAGGAGAGAGGGAGAAAACAAAGACAGGTACACACAGGAATTTTTTAACATACAAATGTTAGAAGGAAAATCAAGATAGTATGAAATTCTACGGTAAAATTTTTCAATAAATTTAAATTTTAAAACATGATTTTCCTATTTTGTCAGGGTTCCAGCAGAAAACAGATGACACCCTCAAGCTGGGAAACTGAGGAGAGTTTATAAAGAAATGATTACAGGGGTGTGGGCAGGAAGAGCGAGGAGGAGCAGAATAGTGAGTGGGTCATCGCCAACCCCATGTGATGGCAAAGCACATTGAGTGAGTTGCAGCCCACGGGGGGCTGGCCATGACAGGGGAGGTGGCCTTCCATGCCTGCAGGGATCAGCAGGGCAGGAGCTGGGGGAATGAACACCCCCAACTCCACTCTCCTCCCTCCTGTTCTCCGATGACCACTAACTGGTCGAGCCCAACTGGAAGCCAGAGGGCAACGTTGCCAATGCATTAGCTTTCTGGGGCATGGAAAAAGGTAGAGACATGAAGAATGGATCTGATCCATAAGCAGAAAATATCCAACACGAAATCTGCATGTTCTATTAAAGTGAACGCTCATCTACAACTGGAAGCTCACTGTGCACTTTGCTGATGGGACCTGGATGATAGCATACACACTAACTTGACTGAGCATCATGCAGCCATTAGAGTGAGCGATGAAACTGATGCCAAAACACAAGACAAGGTCATAGCAGACTTAGGTGAGCACCACACAGTATACACTGTGATTGCAACCAAAGGAAAAACATTGATGCACGTGTGCAAGAATTATTATGGCACAAGTGTTGGAATACTGGAGTCATTGAATTTTTTCTTTTTGCAAAATCATTACTTTTATATTACCTTTCCGAATCACCACTTGTTAACTATGCGATTTTAGGTCAGTTACTTAACCTGACAGAGACTTGCTTTCCTCATCTATGAAACAGGCTAGTTATACAACTTGAGACTGTTGTGAGGATTAACAAGATTGAAGAAAGACAAAGCCGGCTGTAAAGAGCAGAAAACTACAAGAGTCACAATAAAAAAATACTGCTTACCCCAGGACGTGCCCTGAGGTGACGGGACCACAAAGTCTAGCACCATAACTTTCTTTCCCAAGATGGCGGCTTCCTACAAAAAAAAAAGCTACATATAAAGATCTTGTCATTTTCCTGACAACCCCCCAGTTTTTCTCTCCCTGAAAGGAAAAGAATGTGGAAGAACACAGTCCCTTCTCTTTATTAATTTAGTAAAAGCCCTGGACTGTAAATTGGCTTTTTTAAAGTAGCTGAAGAAGTGCTTACGGCAATCACCAGGAAAATTATCTCTGGGTTTCATTATTTTCATACCTGCGCACATGCAAGGCCACCAGAACCTCCCCCAATGACAATGAGGTCATATTCGAATGCTGCATCTTCCTGAAGGAGCTTCTGTAATAAGCCACACTGATGGGCCTACGGATCAAAGGAGAGAGGAGGCATGACCTGTCTTAAATCTGTTCCTTTGTACCCTATGTTGAATCAGCATGGATTGCTTTTCTAAAACTCTTAGAAACAGTCCCTAATTCATCTAAGTTCAAATTTTAAATTTATCTAGATGGTATTCAAATAGGGTCCCACTAGATAGAACTTATGCTAAGTACGTACATTTTTGTTCATTATCACCTGATGGCTACACGTGTGTCAAATGACCCATAGGTCACAGCTTTATGTCAGGTGAGGTCATTTTCCTTGGTCTAATCATCAAAGTATTATAATTAAGTAAAATAGCCACGTACCATTTCTCAAGATCCTCTATCTTTTATTCACCGGTGCTAGGCTTTATTCTGAAAACAATTCTTAAGCACCATCAGCAGGACATGCACATCAAATTTTTACATGGTTTCTCATAAATTGACCTAAATTTTGCAGCATCCTGGTAAACTTCCTATACAACAAAAAATTTTGCTTTTTCTTTCAGCAATGGTCATAAGGCTAGCTCTGCATGATAGTTTCCTGCTCACTTGACCCTCCCTTCTGATCAGAAGTAGCTTAGGCAAGTTGAGACAATCAATGCATGATGTAGCAATAGTTTTATGTGAAGGTGGGTGCTCCATCCCATGAAGCTGGCTTTAGAAACACCATGTGGCACCAGTTCATCCTGGGAAACACAGTGGAAGCACTCTATCACTGTAGGACTCAGCACATGGCACATGGGCCCCAGATGGATGAGTGCCCATGGAGGCTTTTGGCACATTCTAAAAAGGATTCCTTTGGCCTCCTTACTATTAGGTGCCCTAAGGAAAATACATCTCCTAAGTATGAAATGGAATTGATAACTCTGCATCTCCAGACTCATCCTCTGACATCTTTTCCAGGTTAGGAATGGTAAGACCAGCACTTCCCGAGGTGTTTCTCGGGGCCTCTCATTATGCTCCATACCACCACGTGAGCTGAGGTGGAGCTTCTGGGACTAACGCAGGCTATTAATAGATAACAATGCTGATCATAAATTAACATAAATCTGGACAATCTAGTTTCCCAAGAAAATGTAATTTTAAGTTAAAGTGTCAAATATAAGTATTTAATCACTGATTACTACCATTTACATACATACATAAAAAAATACAAAGAAACACAATTTTAATAAAAGGAAGTAGTTATAAAACAAGGACCTAAGAACATCAATTTTATCTATCACCACTTTCAAGATTATCTGATAACCAGCCTCTATGCTTTTCCACTTTACAACTTCCAAAAGACAAGTGAATAGACTCCTTTTTTTTTTAAGATTTTATTTATTTATTAGACAGAGAGACAGCAAGGGAGCATACAAGCAGGGGGAGCAGCAGGTAGAGGGAGAGGGAGAAGCAGGCTCCCCACTGAGCAGGGAGCCAGAGGCAGGGCTCAGTCACAAGACCCTGGGATCATGACCTGAGGTGCAGGCAGATGCTTAACCGACTGAACCCCATGAATAGACTCCTTTTTAAAAGCCATTTTCTCCCCTTTTAGATAGATTCAAAACCAAACTTTGAATAGCATTAAAAACATATAATACCATTATTACCTGGAAAGTTCGATCGCATCCACCCATATGCACTTTATTCACAAAAATATTGGGCACGGTTTTCTGATTAGTAATCTCTGACAGCACTTCTTGGACATTGGCCCCATCATCTGAAGAATAAAAACTTAAATATATAAGAACACTGAAAGGGTTCCAAACTTCTGGGAGTTGAACAGAAGTGTTACAACACCAGACGCTCACATGCACGCACCCATAAAACGTCAGTACTTACATATTTACATATTACATAACTTCATGAAATGATGACTCAGGAAGGGGAAACACCTGTTTTCAAAGGAAACCTTAAAGAATAAAGACAAACCTACAAATTCATTTAAAACGAACCCTTCTAAATTAGATTTTGATCTATCATTCAATGGCCTTGCTGGGACAAATAAATAAAAATTCTCTTTAAAGAGCAAATATCAGGATAAAACCTGCTTCCACTGTCATAACTCAGAAAATGCTTCCTACAATTACATTTGAAAAATCTTTATGATCCATGGTCCAAAATGTCTCCTCCACCCTTAAAAATAAAATAGGGCCACAACTACTTATGACTGCCCTATGTGGTATACATTGTAGAAAAGTCTCAAAGATTCAAAAACATTTCATTTGTTAGGGAGACATGGCTAAAAGGAGTTGGTGAAGTCTGGTGAAGGCAGAAATCAAACTCTTTTCTGTTTACCACCCTGTTTCCCACCCTTGCAGATCACAAGCGTGGGTAAAACTCTTGGTTAATATTAGATGGATGGATGCATGCATGACAAGAATTAAAAATATAAAGCTGAAAAATTAATGTGTTTCTTTCATGTATAATAAAGTCAGGAAATAAGGGTAGTTTCTTTTCATTTATTACAGCTTAATCTATTTTGCCAGAAAGTTGGCAGATACATATTAAATGCCGGAAATACTCCATCCTTAGCAATTTATACATCTTCTTCCTGCTCCCTTCCCTCAAATATGAAAAGTATATAAATAAAAAAAATCTACACCAAATTATTTGCCATGTAGAGTTCTATTTTCTGTACGGTTGAATGTAGACAATAACAGCTCACCTAACCCAAAGAGACAAGAGAAAATTGAATTGAACAAAGCAAATGGGAAGTAGTCAATCTTGTTGACATCTATTACAAACAAAAGTATACACTACCCCTTCTACTTACCAACTCGATCAAGTTCCAAGATATTACATTCAACTCCCAAAGAAGAAAACAGTTCTTTAACCTGGAACAAAAATTTACTGGAGTTTTACTCTCATAAGGATTCAAAAGAGTTATGAAATATGGACACAAATGTGTCCAAAGAAAATGTTCAGTTCTCTAAATTGCAGCCAAAGTAGTATTTTAAAGCCCACTTTTCACCATTACTTAACAACTTTCGGTGCCCTCAGCCCTCAAGATAAAGTCCAGATGTTTTGCTTCCAAGATGGAGACACTGGGAGCTTGGCAGACCTGCTCCCTGGTGAAACACCTACAATTGGTGAAAATTATTAAAACAAAACAAAACAAAAAAACCCAAAAAACAAACAAAGTCTCTGGGGATTGTCCAAAGGGCACACACCAAATGAAACATTTAGTCAAAAGATCTGGTAGATGTCAATCAAGAACAGGCAGAGTCAGTTCCTGTTCTTCCCTCCCCTGCCCTAGAAGCTCCACTTCAAGTGAGTGTGGACAAGACTGAAATCGCTGTCACCAGAAGGGGCAGGCCACCAGCATTTCCTAGTCTTCTCATAGCTCTGAGTGGCAAAGGCTACCTTCCTGGCGAGCGTGGCTAACAACACAGGGACTCCTTTCCTCCCTTCCTCCACACAGCCCCCACTCAGATAGCAAAGGCTCTACCCCATGCTGAAACTATTGTAGAGCAAGGTTTCAGGCTGGAGAGGTAAGCCAAGAAGACCAGAGGTTACGGTCCCCACCCAGAGCCCTGCTCATAAAGTAGGGCTGTCACTCTGAGAGAATCAGGTCACTGTCCTCCTACCCCTAGCTCTGAAGCAAGGTCTCAGAGATTTTGCTCAAGGGAAGAGGTAAACCATAAGATCACAGAGCTCCAAAGCTCTATCCAAAAGAAATGACTTTATTTCAAATAGACCGTGTGGAAGGGCAAATCTAAGGGCAATGGAGATTTTGGTGGTAAGCAACAAAGAGAAGGCTGGTGGCTTCATTACAGTAACAGGCTAAGCTGCAAGCCAGCAAATTTACCAGAGAAAACTGGGATAGAGATCACTAAGAACAGTCCCTCTAGGGTCAGAATAAGCCACAAACAAACCTCAAAAACTACCCCTGAACGGAGCCCAGATTTAACTGGACCAGAGTGTGGAACAATTTATATCCCAGGACATGGTCAAAAACAACAGAGCAACTAGCCTGCAATTAGGGGGGCCTAACATCTGGGTATGATATCGACGGAGACAGAAAACATAACACAAAACAGGTGATAGGGATTAAGGAGGGCACTTGTTGGGATGAGCACCGGGTGTTGTATGGAATTGCTGAATCACTACACTGTACACCTGAAACTAAGAAACACTGTATGTTAACTGGAGTTCAAATGAAAACTTAATTTAAAAAAAGAAAAGAAAAAGAAAAACATTACACAGACAGTCACCTAGAGCCCTGCTAAAATCTCTGTCATTCCAGGGTGACTGTGCACACATCCAAGAGGGCACACTCAGAAGTGACATCAGAGGCTCCATCTTTTGGTGGAAATAAACTTCCCTTAATTAATCCTGCCAACTTACTATAGAGAAATAAACAAACAAAACAAGTCACAAAAAGGGATGAGTCAGTACCTGGAGTTGCTACAATATCCCACCTGAAATGTCCAGGTTCCAACCAAAAACACTACAAGGCATTCAAAGAAACCAGAAAGTGGATCTATAAACAGGAAGAAAAGCAGGCAAGAGAAACAGCCTCTGAAAAGGCCCAGATGTCATACTGAATACACAAAGTAGCCTTTACAAATATGTTCAAAGAATTAAATAAAATTATGCTTAAGGAGATGAAGAAAGGTAATAGAAAGTATTTTTAAAAATTAAATGGAAAGTAAAGAGTTGGAAAGCACAATAAAATGAAAAGTTCACTAGAGTGCTTCAACAATAGATTTAAACTGGCAGAAGAAAAAATTAGCATACTTGAGGAGAGATCAATGGAGACTGTGCAACCTGATGCCACAGAGAAAGAAGATTGAGGAAAAATGGATGTCTCAGAGAAACATGAGACACTACTAAGCACACACATACACAGTGTGAATAGGAGATAAAGGAAAGAGAATAAAGGAGTACAAACTTTTTTGAAGAAATGTCCAAAACGTCCCAAATTTGATGAAAAGTAGTAATCTACATATCCAAGAAGCTCAACAATCTCCAAGTAAGATAACTTAATAGGAGCTCTGGAAACTGGTCAAAGATCTACAACAATGAAGCATATGTCCAATGAAGAAAATGCCACATTTAAAATGGTAGAAAATTCTGTGGCATTCTTAATGGCCCTTACCTCACCCACTCCTTGATGCTCCAAGGCACAGTAAGAGATGAGCAGCAGTCTGGACCCCAGTTCCCTTCCACAAAATGGAGAGAGCAGAGAGACCAAATTTGCAATGTTCTAAACTCAGGGCTGCCTAAGGGATTTGTCTCTATGATGTCTAACACAGACTATACAGATAGTCAAAAGTGGCTGGGATCTTAGGCTAAAGGAAGCCATGAGAAGCAGTGGTCATGGCTCGTGAAAACTGAAAATGGACTTCATATCCCAGGACATGGTAGACACCTGGGGGCAAGAAATTACAGGCAGAAGAATACAACAGAACAACTAAGGTCCCAGGAAGAAGGAGGGGGAAGTTTCTTACACACTTTAAAACAGCCCTGTATACAGGAAAACCGAGCCCATGTGTGAAAAGCACATACAAGCCCAGGGAAGACAAATGCCCAGAAAAGGCCTAAGAAGACCTTAAACCTTCATTCTACACCGATTAGTGAAGTTCTTCCCAAGCAGGAAGCCAGTCTGCAAAGACTATGAGAGGTAGCTGTTTTATATGCTGAATTTTCAACAAAAGATCATACGCATACAAAGAAACAAAAGAACATGGCCCATTCAAAGGAAAAAATAAATCTCCAAAAACATCCTGAACAAATACAGCCTTCAGATTTACTAGACGAAGACTTTAAAACAACTATTTTTAAATACACTCAAAGAGGAAAATACAAAGAGCTAACAGAAATCAGTAAAATGATATGGAAACAAAATAAGATTATTAACAAAAAGACAGAAAGAACCACATAGGAACTCTAAAACTGAAAAATACAATAACTGAATTGAAAAATTCACTAGAGTGGTTGAACGGAAGAAAAACTGCCAACAGGCAGAAAAAAGAATCAGTGAATTTGAAATTATTGAGTCTGAGGCACAAAAATAAAAAAGAATGAAGAAAAATGAACACAGAATAGCAGATTTGAGGGACATCATAAAATAAAACAATATATACATTATGGGAGTTCAAGAAGAAAGGATCATAAAGCTTATTTGAAGAAATCATGACAAAAACTCCCCAAATTTGAGGAAAGATGTGGATATACAAACACAAGAAGCTCAAAAACCTCCAAGGAAAAGCCCAAAGAGACCTATACCCAGACACATTGTAATCAAACTGCTGAAAAACAAAAACAAGGAGATAATATTGAAAGCAGCAAGAAAAAAGGAACTTATCAAGTACAAGGAATCCTCCTAAGATTATCCATGGATTTTTCAGTCAAAACCTTGCAGTCCAGAGACAAAGGGATGAAATATTTAAAGTATTAAAAGAAAAACACTATCGGGACACTTGGGTGGCTCAGTCAGTTAAGCATCTGCCTTCAGCTCAGGCCACGATCCCAGAGTCCTGGGATTGAGCCCCACATCTGCTTCTCCCTCTCCCTCTGCCACACCCCCAGCTTGTGTGCGCTCTCTCTCACTCAAATAAATAAAATCTTTAAAAAAAAAAAAGAAAAGAAAAAAACTATCAACCAAGAATTCTATATCTGGCAAAAGAAAAAAACAAAACAAAACAAAAAACCCAAAACAAACAAAAAACAGTCCTTCAGATATGAGGGAGAAATTAAGACTTTTCCAGACAAACAAAAGTTGAGGGAGTATTAATACTAGACCTGCCCTACAAGAAATGCTATTGGCAGTTCTTCAAGTTGAAATGAAAAAATGCTATTCAGGAATTCAAAGCCATATGAAAATGCAAAGTTCTTCAGTAAAAGTAAATATATGGATAAACATATAAAGAAGTATTATCATAATTTTAGTTCATAATCACATTTTCTTACTCTTCTATAAGATTTTAAAAAACAATAGCAAAAAAATAACTACCAATCTATGATAATGGGTACACAACAAAGAAAGCTGTAATCCGTGAGAATGATAACGTAAAAAGAGGGAGAATATAAAGAAGCAGAATTTTTGTGTGGGATGGAAGTTAAATTGTTATCAGTTTGAAACAAATAATACCTTTAGGATGTTATACGTAATCCCCATGGTAAACACAAAAATATTTAGTAAATATACACAAAAGGACAGGGGAAGGATCACTAAAAAAATAAACACAAAAGAAGACTGTAAGAAAGAAAATGATGGACAAAAAAAACTATGATACCCACAAAACAAATAAAATGGCAAAAGTATTTCCCTTGGGCGCCTGGGTGGCTTAGTCAGTTGAGGGTCTGCCTTCGGCTCAGGTCATGATCCCAGGGTCTTGGGATTGAGCCCCACACGGGGCTCCCTGCTCAGCGGGGAGTCTGCTTCTTCCTGTGCCCCCCCACAAAAATAAATGAATACAATCTTTAAAAAAAAGTCCTTCCCTAACAATAATTACTTTAAATATAAATGGATTAAACTCTCCAATCAAAAGACACAGACTGGCAGAATGGATAAAAGCACAGGATCATGCTGTCTAGAAGAGACTCATTTTAGACCTAAGGATGCACAGCAACTGAAAGTCAGAGGATGGAAAAAGATATTCCATGTTTACAGTAAAGAAAAGAGAGAAGGCATGGCTCTACTGATAAAGGGCAAACTTTATATCAAAACTGTTATGAGACTAAAAAGGATATTATGTAATGATAAAAGAATTATACAATATACAATCATAAAAATATATCCACCAACATCTAAGCTTCAAATATAGGGTGCAAACACTAAACAAATAGAAGATAGAAATGGACCGAATTACAATTATAATAAGAGACTTCAATATTTCACTTTCAAAACCGGATAGAACAATCAGACAAAAGATCAATAAGGAACTAGAGGACTGGAAGAATACTGCAGACCAAATGGACTTCATAGACATATTATAAAGCACTCTATCCAAGGTAAACAGAATACACATCTCAAGTACACATGGAACATTCTCCACAACAGACTATATACTAGACCACAAAACAAGCCTTAATTTTAAAAAATGAAATCATACAAAGTATCTTTTTTGATCATAGTAGAATGAAACTAAAAATCAATAGCAGAAAGAAAACTAGGAAATCCACAAATATGTGGAAATTAAACAACATGCTCTTAAACAATTGGTCAATGAAGAAGTCACAAGGAAAATTAGAGAATATCTTGACAAAGGAAAATAAAACATACTAAACAAGACATAAAATTCGTGAAATGCAGTGAAAGTAGCAATTAAAGGAAAATCTATAGCTATAAATGCTTATATTAAAAAAGAGGAAAGATCTTAAATCAACCTAACTTCACACCTTAAGGAACTAGAAAGAGCACATAACTAAACTCAAAGTTAGCAAAGGGGAGGAAATAACATAAACATTAGAGCAGAGATAAACAAAATAGAGCATAGAAAATAGAGAAAATCAGCAAAACTAAGAGTTACTTCTTTGAGAAGAGCTACAAAATCGACATAACTTTAGCTATACTAAGAAAAAAACAGAGAAGACTCAAATAACTAACATCAGAATTGAAAGGGGGACCATTACTACTGTTTTTACAGAAAGTAAAAGGATTATGAGAGTACTACAAACAACTGTATGTTAACAAATTAGATCATTTAGACGAAATTTATAAATCCCTAGAAACACACAACCTACTAAGACTTAATCACAAATAAATGAATAGTTAATGTGAATAGACCTGTAATTAGTAAGGAGACTAAATCTGTAATCAAAAGCCTCCCAACAAAGAAAAGCCCAGAACTAGATGGCTTCACTGGTGAATTCTACCAAACATATAAAGAAGAATAAACACCAATCCTCCTCAAACACTTCCAAAAAATTGAAAAGGGTACACTTCTAAACTCACCTGGTAAGGCCACCATTATCCTTATACCAAAGCCAGACAAAGATACTACAAGAAAGCTACAGACCAACCACAGACCCTGATGAATAGTGACACAAAAATCCTCAACAAAATACTAGCAATACAAATTCAACAGTATATTTTAAAGATTATACAACATGACCAAGTGGGATTTATTCCTAGAATGTAAGGATGGTTCAACATATAAACACCGATCAATGTAATGCACCACATTAACAGAATGAAGGGAAAAAACTACATGATCATCTCAATGAATGCAGATAAAGCATTTAAGAAAATTCAACATTTTTTATGACAGAAACACTCAAAAAACTAAAAATAAAAGAAAACTACCCCAACATACTAAAGACCATATATGAAAATACCACAGATAATATCATACTTGATGGTGAAAGAGTGAAAGCATTTCCTGTAAGACCAGGAACAAAACAATGATGTCCACTTTCACCATTTCTATTCAACATAGTACTGAAAATCCGAGTCAGAGAAATAAGACAAGAAAAAGAAATAAAAGACATCAAAATTGGAAAAGAAGTAAAACTTTCTCTGTTCACTGACTACATCTGATATGTATAAAACTCTAATGATTGCACACAAAAAAAACCCTAATAAATTCAGCAAAGTTGTAGGATACAAAATCAACACAAAAAAATCAGTTGCTTTTCTATATATTAACAATGAACAATCTAAGAGAAATTAAGAAAAAATTCCACTTACAATAGCATAAAGAAGCATACTTAGGAATAAACTTAGGATGGAGGCAAAGACTTGTACACTGAAAACTACCTGCTACTGAAAGAATTAAAGACACCAATAAATGGAAAGAAACCCCATGTTCATGGACTAGAAGACTTCATATTGGTAATACTACCCAAAGTGATCTACAGATTTAGTGCAATCTCTATCAAAACCCCAAAAACAAATTTTGCAAACATGCATACAGATATTAGCCATTAACAAATGGCCAATGAGGACATGAAAAGATAGTCAACATCACTAGCCATCAGGGAAATGCAAATCAAAACCATAATGAGATACCACTTCATGTTCATTAGGATAACTACTATCAAAACAAAAACAAAACAAAACAACAGAAAATAACAAGTGTAGGTAAGGATTTGGAGAAACTGGAAAATCTGTGCACTGTTGGTGGAAAAATGAAATGGCATGACCTCTTATAGAAAACAGTATGGTGGTTCCTCAAAAAATAAAAAATAGAACTACCTTATATGTGATCCAGCAATTCCCACCTCTGGGTATATACCCAAAATAATTCAAAGGAGGGACTCAAACACATATTTGTACACCCATGTTCACAGCAGCAACATTCACTATGGCCAAAAGGTGGAAGGGACCCAATGGAAACATCATGTGGTAAATACATACACACAATGGAATATTAATCAGGAAAGAAATTCTGACACAGGCAACAACATGGATGAGCTCTGAGGACACTGTGCTCAGTGAAATAAGCGAGTCACAAATGATTCCACTTATATGAGGTAAAGAGCTTAGTGAAATTCATAGAGACAGAAAGCAGAATGGTGGTTTCCAAGGCTTGATGGGAGGGGGAATGAGGAACTCAGTGGGGAAGATGAAAGACAGATGGCAGGCATGGTTCACAACAATGGTTAAAATAGTTAAGTTTGTGTTATATATATTTTACTACCCCCCCAAAAGCTAATAATAGATGTGTAAAATTTTAACATACAAACATATGAATTCAGGGCTGGGGAAACATGGCTTAAAGTTAATGTGGGCAAGGGGTTTAAAATATCAGGGCATTTTCTCCACTGTAGTTTGGGCCATTATCTTGTATCTGATTTGAACAATAGCCTCCAGACCATCTAGCAGCTTCCACACTTAGTCTAATCTTCACACCACTGACAGATTTCAAATCACAGACCTTTCACTCCTCCTCTCAAGTCTGAGATGGCTCTGCCTACATCATCAAGTCCACACTTAACAGTGAGCATTTTAAGGTCTCATCAATATCACTTTGAAAGTAAATTTCCAGCTATTTTCCAATTTACTCTCCTGATTTCCGTCATATCTCCTCCATCTAGCCACACTATTTTCACTTCACCCTCTCCTAGTGGTGCTTATACTAATGTCCTAGCTAGATGCTCTCTCTTACCTACAGATATCCAACATATCCCTCAAGGAACAGCTTAGTTTCCCTGAAAATTTTCTGATCCCCCACAGAAGCAACTGTCTTTGTCTCTCATTCCCACAGCCCTTTTTTTTTTTTTTTTTTTTTTTTTTACCGGTACTTCCTACAGGACAGGACAGCTATTTGATTACTGCTCACTGGACTATGAGTTCTTGGGAAGAAAGACCACAGTTTATTCATTTTTGTGTCCCAAACACTGGGCCCCCATAATGCTTGCTGAATGATCTTAGTGGCCCAATTAAGGAACAAACCTCTCTATTGGACTCTGTGCAGGTAAGGACGGATATGGAATATGGTGTCCCATCTGGGGTGATACATTTCAAAGGTTCATAGTCAAGCTATTACACAATCAAATGAGTGAAGTGTCATGTGTATAGATAAATGATATGAGTACATAAAGTGGGCTGCTAAGCGAAACAAGAAAAACACTCAGGGAAAATACAAAGAATCTGCCATCCAAGTAGAAGCAGGTTCTTAATTCTACGCACTGGAGTAACATCCAACTCCAAAACTGAGTATATGTTTCAGGGAGACAAATTTTGCCTCAATTTTAAAAAAAAAAATCTTACAATCGGAGCTGTCCAATTACATAATGGGACTGAAACTAGTGGCCACATTATTGGTAGTGTTGACAAACACAGGGTGACGGAGGATCAACTGTCCTAAGATTTTCTGCATCAGCAAAGGTTTAACTAGAATGACCTAAGACCACTTATTAGTTTAACGCACATTAAATGCCTGACACCGTTCCAGACCCCAGTGATATAGCAGTAGACAGGCACAGTTCTGATCTCTTGGCTCTTTTATAAGCTCCAAAGGACAACTTAAAAACAAAACAAAACGATAGAAGGCAGTGCTTAGAAACAGACCAATGCATATATAAGAACCAGATGGATGATGAGTGAGCATTCAAAGTAGCACAGAAAGGATGGATTCTCCAATAAATGAAGCAGGGATAACTGATAAGTCGTAAAGAAAAAAACAAACTGGATCCCCACTCAGCATCAAGTACGGGTGGAATAAAGAAGGTGAGTGTGAAAAGCACACTCTAAAACTTACAAGACCTAAAACAGGAGAGTATCTTTATGACCTCAGAGTAGAAAAAGGTTTCTTAAATGTGACATAAAAAGCACGAACTATCAAAGGGAAAAAAAAGTGACAGATTCAACTACATTAAACTTGGCAAATTTCAGTTTGCTAAAAGATCCCATAATTAGAGTCAAAAGAAAAGCCAACTCTGGGACATTTCCAACATATATATATACAAAGAATTAGTATCCAAAATATACAAAGAACACCTAAAAATTTTTGTACTGACAAAAATAAAAACATAGAGAAATAAGCAAAAGCTGGGAACATTTCATAGAAGAGGAAACCCAAATGACCCATAAACACAAGAGAAGATGTTCAACTTCCTCAGGGAAATGCAAAATTAAAGCCACAGTAAATTACCATTTCATAACTGCCAGAATGGCAATAATTAAATGTATCAACTACCGGCAAGCAAGTAGAGCAAGGGGAACTGTTCTATATGGCCAGTGGGAGAGTAAATTGGTATGATCACTTGGAAAAACATCTTGGCATCATTTAGGCAAGGTAGAAATCATGCATCCTCTATGGTCCAGTAATTTAGCTTCAAGATATCTACTCTAAGTGTTACACACATGCACTGGAAGATATGTGCAAGAAAAGGCACAGCTGTATTGTTTTCAAGAACAAAATACTAGACACGGCACAATCAATAAACTATGGTATGATTCATCCTAGGGATTACAGATATGAAAATTAACAAACCACAGCTACAGATACTAATATGCATGATTCTCTAAAACAAAACTGCTGAGAAAAAAACTGCAAAATAATACGTATGTACGATAAAGTACCAAAACACACCAAAAGGAACAAAATATCATTTAAAGATATACATGTATTTGGCAAAACTATAAAGAAAAGCAAGGAATTTTGGATAGTGGTTAACCCTGGGGGGAGGGAGGAGTATGTAATGTGAATACTAATAAAGAGAAACCTCACTAAATGTAGTTGGGAGATTTAGCAGGGATAGTTCTCAGGCCCTACCACTCTCATCAATTGCAAACCCAACAAGGAAGAGAAGGACCTTGCTCAGATACTACTTTAGTACCCCAGCAGAAAGAACAGCTTTCTTCCCCCCAGGAACAGGCCAGCCAATGAGAGACTGTCACAACACAGCCAGTGAAAAGTCATTATGCTTTGAACTCCCAGTTTACTCCAATGGACTTTTTGTTTATAAAGCCCTCCCCAACACTACCTACCACCCTTCCTCTATAAAACAGCATCCCTCTCCTCTGTTCAGCAGACTTGCCTATGGTTTTGCCTATGGTTTCATGGTAGCCTGCTTGTCCTGGATTGTAATTCTCTGCTATTCCTGAATAAACCCATTTTTGCTGGTGAGATAACTGGCAGTTTTACTTTTTAAGGTTAGCAGTTTAATCCGTGAGAGACATTCAAGGTGTCCAAAATACTAGTGTTTTATTATTCTTTAAGATGTATATGCATGATATATGTTTTCTGAAACAACATACAAGGTAATGTAAACTTGAAAATAAATCTGAAAAACAGCCTATAATTTGACAAACCTAACCCGAGTTTATGTTTTTGCATATTCCATTTATTGTTATTTCAACTTTTTGATAATGTATAGTTCAAAATATTGAAAGTCCCTATCATACAGATGGGTTTATCTTCCAAAGGTTCGTTTCTAAGTGGGTTATTTTTTCCACTAAGAACAAATGTGCCCCTAAAAATAATGCTGTATTCCCAGCTAGCCCCCCGCCCAAAGTTAAGGTAGTGTGCAAGACAGGTGAAATTACTCATCACCTGGTACCATCCTCTCACCCCTCATTATGTTCATTTTACAAGATGTAGAAACCAGGGTTCCGTGGGGTTCTGTAACCTGGTCAAGGTCACGCGGTTAGGAAGCGGGATCTGAATCCAGCTCTAGTCTACTCCCAAATCGTGGCCTCTCCTCATACTACCCTTTTACCAGGCAAAAACTTTTCGGAACTCCATTTTATCTCACCAAGTAAACTCTTCATAAAGCCAACGTCAGGCTAACAGCCAGAAGCGGGAGGACCAGCGGTTAACCCCCCAGACGGAGGTCCCAGAACAAGTATGCTGAGCCTAAGAGGTGGGCAGCGTGGCCGCCTCTCCAGCGGTGCCAAAGGGGCCACGCCACGGGGCCCGGTCCTCATTCCGTGTCATCACCACCCCCACGCCCGGTCCCGAGTCCCGGCCGCCGAGCACTCGCGCCGCCTCCCGGTTCGCGTCCGAGGGCTGAACGGGCGGGACTCGGGCCCCAGGGTCACGGGAGGGATAAGTCCCCGGGACTCCGGAAGACCCCGCCTCCCCCAGGCTCCCACTGCCCCCGCCACCAGCCGGCCGGGACCCCAGCTCCGGCCGGCCGCGCCCCCGCCCCGCCTACCCGCGCGCTGTGCGGGCAGTAACTCTTGCTGAAGATCATCACTCGGTTGCTCTCGATGAGGCCCAGGAGGCGGCGCCGCAGCTCCTCGCGGGCCTCGGAGGACGAGCGGCCGGTGCCGGGGGACGACAGGCGGGCCCGGCGCCCTGGCGGCGAAGACATGGGCACGCCGCGGACACTGCCCAGGCGGCGGTTGGGGACCGCGCCCATCTTCACCGGCCCCGGCGATGTCTGCGCCGGCGGCGGCGGTGGTGGCGGTGGCTGTGCCAGGGCGGCGGTATCGCTCCGGGCCTGGCCGGGGCAGTTCAGGGACCCAGAGGCGGGCGGCGGCGCCGGGAATTGGCCTGCGAAGGGGTAACTGCGAACACCAACCAGGCCGGCCGGGCCGCCGCTCGCGCCGCCCCGCCCCCGGCGCCGCCCCGCCCCGCCCCGCGCATGCGAACTAGGCCGTTCCTGGCCACCGGGAGACTTCATCCCTTCCCAAAGAGTTGATGTCTATCTGCAACCTTATTATCCGTTTTGTGTGCACATCCTCCGATCGTCCAGTCTCCGTGATGCGGCCCTGGGTTGCCCCCTGTGGAATACTTTCCATGCCTCGTAATCTCCACTAGCCCCTTGAAAACATCTTAAAAGTAGACATACCTCGGTGAGGATAGATGTCTCAATCTTATGAAAAGAGTGAATAAATAAAGTCATCTTTAGGAAAGATGGTTATTTACTTTTTTTACTTTCTTTCTATTTTAATTCCAGTTAGTCAACATATAGTGTTATATTAGTTTCAGGTGTACAATATACAACACTTCCATATATCCTCGGGTACTCAGAAAACCTGTTTTACCCATCTCCTCACCCACCTCCCCTCTGGTAGCCATCAGTTTGTTCTCTGTAGTTAGGAGTCTGTTTCTTCGTTTGTCTCTTTTATTTTTCCTTGTTCATTTGTTTTGTTTCTTTAATTCCACATACAAGTGAAATCATATATCTGTCTTTCTCAGGTTTATTTCTCTTAGCATTATACTCTCTAGTTCCATCCATGTTGCTGCAAATGGCAAGATTTCATACTTTTTATGGCTGAATAATAATCCATTGTATAATATATATATTATTTTACTATATATTATATATGTTATTACATACATATACATATATAACATATATTATATACACATCTATATATACCACATCTTCTTTAACCATTCATCAATTGATGGACACTTGGACAGCTTCCATATCTTACCTATTGTAAATAATGCTGCTATAAACATAGGGGTGTGTGTATCTCTTTGAATTAATGTTTTCATATTCTTTGGGCAAATACCCAGTAGTGTGATTGCTAGATCATAAGGTGGTTCTATTTTTTAACTTTTTGAGGAAACTCCATACCGGCTCCCATTCCCACCCACAGTGCACGAGGGTTATTTTTTCTCCCTATCCTCACCAACACCTGTTGTTTCCTCTGTTGTTGATTTTAGCCATTCTGACAGATGTGAGGTGACATCTCATTGTGGTTTTGATCTGTATTTCCCTGATGATAAGTGATGATGAGCATCTTTTCATGTGTCTGTTGGCCAAGATGGTTATTTTTTTGAAGTTTATGTCCCACAACTAAATAAAAATACATTTCCTATTGCAACACAGGTCACATGGCTCCATCTCACGACCCTGAGATCATGACCTCAGCTGAAATCAAGAGTTGGATGCTAAACTAACTGAGCCACCCAGGCACCCCACATCATAGATTTAAGGTGAGTTTCCTTCTTAATTTGGTACCCCACAGTGCCTACTACACGGAATTCTAGAGGCACCTCCATACCAGAATAGGAAGCCTGTATTTATCATTTGGGTGGGTGGAGGATCTCAGCGCTGAACTTGGTCACCATGGCCTGCAGCCCCTTGTGCTGCAATGAATGAATGAAACCCCAATAGACAGAAAGGCTCAACTGCAAGCCCAGAAGCCTGGCCTGGTCCCTTTCAGGTGTCATCTTCTGACTCTGTCTCTGGTTCACTGTGCTTCAGCAACACTGGCTTTCTCCCTGTGCCTTGGATATGTCAAACCCATTCCTGCCTTAGGGTCTTTGCATTTTCTGCTTCCTCAACCTAGGATGTTCTCCTCTCCCCTCTCAGCCAATCTAGCTCCCTCTTGTCAACAGAGTCTTGGCTTAAATGGTACCTTCATACAGAATATTTTGCTGTCCATTGAAAGTGAAGTAGCCCTCTGTCTCCATCACACTGTACACATTCTAGTTCTTTCATGACACATTTATTGCTATTTGTGATTATCTTCTATAGTTACAACCAGTAAACCATACTTGTTTGTTGCCTGTGCCCCCTCGCCTGTCAGCACCACCAGAATGTAAGCTCCAATGAGGGAAGGGCCTCAGCACTCTAGCTCATGGCTCTATCCCGAGTCCGTCACCGTACTTTGCTTGTAGTAGGCACACATGAATGACTGAGAGAATCAAGCATGTCACAAATTGCTAGTGCATATGTTACCATAATTTGCATCCCCACTTGTTCCCATGTGACAGGCTAGGCCTCAAATCCTTTTCCTTCCTACCCTATTCATCCAGAGAACCCCAAACCAGGGAGGTGGGGCATGGACCATGCCATTCTGGAACTGCTACTCCTCCTGCCCAGGAGCTGTGTAGCTATTTCACGCCTTTACTCTGCAAACATCTACTGAACATTTAGGGCTGCGTTCTGTGTTAGGAAATAAGGAAATGGATGGCAGTGTTTGTCTTCATATTAGCACTTTTCAGGGAGAGATGTCAAAAAGAAGGGCACAAATGGGGATGTCGTTGTAAAGAGAGGAATATACTTAAACTGAATTTGGTGAACTGAAGAGTAGTTTGCCCAGACAATGAGTTGGAAAAGGATCCAGACAGGGGGAGGCAGCCCAACTGACCCACAGAAGCAGGGCACAGCCCAGGCAATTTGGGGAAATGTTGGAAGATCCACAAATGGGCAGAGCTGAGGTGAAAATGAATGCTGATGAAGTAAGCAGGGACCAGATGGCTAAGACCCTGTTGCCTTACTGTTTAAAGACTCTCCAGGAAGAAAAGGAAAACAAAGATAATGATTTCAAGCGGGAAACAGCTGGCTGCCCTGTCAGCATGAGCAAAGATTATAAAGTATGGAGTGTGAAAATTAATAAAGGGAAGCCTCACTAGAGTGGAGTCAGGAGGCCAGTAGGGGGAGTTCTCATGCCCTACCATTGGTAGTCAGTTGCAGACCCAACAGGAAGAGAGGAACCATGTAAGTCCAAACTAGTTTAGCCACCACTTCACTATCCCAGCAGAAGGAAGAAAGATTACTCTCCTGCCCCAGCAAGAGCCCAGCCAATAAAAGGCTGTCACAGCTGAGGCAATGAAAAGCCACTAGCTTCAGCCCTCTCCTTTTGTTCTAGGGACTTGCCAATGGTTTTGCCTGTAGCTTGCTTATCCCAAATTGCAATTCTCTGCTATTCCCAAATAAGACCATTTTTGCTGGTAACATACTGGCAGTTTTATTTTTAAGGTTAACAAGAGAAAATGAGGAAGAAAACACCAAGAGGGATGTCCCTTTCTTTTTCCTACTTAATGTAAATTATTTGTGCCTTCTCTCTTTACGTCTTAATCAATTTTGCCACAATGTTGTCTATTAGACCTCTCTTTTTCAAAGACAGTTTTAAATTTTATAAATTAAATTCACTTTTTGTATCTTAATTCATCAATTTCTACCTTTACCTTTGTTTTATAGGAGTTCATTTTATCATTTTTCCTATTCCTTAACTTGTACATTTAATTCATTTATTTCTCCCTTGTTTCCTTTTTTTAAAAAGTATTAACTTAGCTAAAATAATACATGCTTTCCCCCCAAAAAAACTCAAGCAACACATAAAAGTAGAAAGAATAAAATAAAAATATAGGATAATAATCATACCAAAGTATAGTAAAAAAAATTGTGATTTATCATGACCATCATTCCAGATACCTCTCTAAACACTTAGATAGAAGTATAAAAAGAGATATAATTTTTTAATGTATGGTCATGCTAATTTTAAAGTAAAATATAAACAAGAATTTAAGAAAAAAGCCAAAGTGAGACTGTAGGAATTATTTTTTCAGAGATGGTATTACTTTCTCAAAGATCTCTTTAAAGAAGAATGATCATGAACGATGAGATGGCGGTCATTAATTTTTAACAAGTTCCTACTTTCAACTGTATGTTGTTACTTGCTGGTAAGAAAAATGAAGAAATGAGAGCGCTTACATTCTCTGCTATTTCTCTGCCTTCTTGCCCATGAGTTTTATGAATGATATTATTTTTATGTTGTCAGGCTTTATGACATTTATATTCTGTGTGGTAGCTCTACTTCTCACAACTCAATCTTTTTAATTTAAGTGGATTTGATGTCAAGTACTGATCTTCTTGCTTTGTCTTCTGTATTCCTGAATTTTAGAATTTTAATCACTTCTTCATTGTTAGGTTTGAATTATCCCAAGTAATTCTTTTTTTTTCCAAAAAGGATCATGGTTATTGTCTTCCCTGAATTTTTACATGCTTGAGAATGTCTGTCTGTTCCCTACGTCCATGAACAATTCATCTAGCTCTAAAAATCTTGGATCATACTTTCCTCCCCTCTAAACTTTGTAGATTTTTGCTTCCTATTTTCTGGAATGGAGTATGGATGTAGAAAATTCTGAGAACAGCAGTTTCTTTCTTGTAAAAGGTATTAATTCCTATTGCTGCAGAACAAATTACCCCCAAAACTGAGCAACTGAAAACAACATATACTTACTACCTCACAGTTTCTGTAGGTCAGAAAACTGGGAAGAGGTTAGCTGGATGATTCTGGCTCAGGGTATCTGTGAGATTGCAATTCAGCTATTGGTTGCGGCTGAAGGATTTGCTTCCCTACTCATGTGGTTGTTGACAGGACTCAGTCCCTCACCACAAGGGCCTCTCTATAGGTTTCTTGAGTGTCTAATGGCAGATGACTTTCCTTAGAATAAGTGATTGAAAAGACAGCGAAAAAGGGAGCACATGCACCCGAGCTGGAAGCCAACTTTTTATAACCTAATCTCAGAAGTGACATCCTATCATGTCTGCCATATTCTAAATCCAGCCCATACTCAAGGGGAAAGGAATCTAGCACCACCTCTTGAAGAAGAGAACTATATCGGTGAATTTGTGTGCATATCTTGAAGACTACCTGTTTTTTTCTGTATAGGAGATTATCTTTTTTTTTAAGATGAGGCTTTATTATAGTGTCATCTTTTCTTTTTTTATTTATTTTTTTATTATGTTCAGTTAGCCACCATATAGTACATCATTAGTTTTTGATGTAGTGTTCAATGATTCATTAGTTGCATAGAACACCCAGTGCTCATCACGACACATGCCCTCCTTAATACCCATCACCCGGCTACTCCAAGCCCCCACCCCCTCCCCTCTGAACCCCTCAGTTTGTTTCCCGGAGTCCATAGTCTTTCATGGTTTGTCCCCCTCCCTGATTTCTTCCCACTTCAGGTTTTCCCAACCTTCCCATATGGTCCTCCGTGCTATTCCTTATGTTCCACATATGAGTGAAACCAGATGATAATTGTCTTTCTGCTTGACTTATTTCACTTAGCATAATCCCCTCTAGTTCCATTCATGTTGATGCGAAAGGTAGGTATTCATCCTTTCTGATGGCTGGGTAATATTCCATTGTATATATGGACCACATCTTCTTTATCCATTCGTCTATTAAAGGGCATCTCGGTTCCTTCCATAGTTTGTCTATTGTGGACTGTATAGAAGCCTAACTTGAAGAAGAAGAAGAAGAAGGAGAAGAAGGAGAAGAAGGAGAAGGAGAAGGAGGAGGAGGGGGAGGAAGAGGAAGGGGAGGAGGAGGGGAGGAGGGAGAGGGGGAGGAGAGGAGGAGGAGGGGAGGAGGAGGAAGGGAGGAGGAGGAGGGGGAGGAGGATAGGAGGAAGGGAAGGAGGGGGAGGGGGAGGAGGAGGAGGGGAGGAGGATAGGAGGAAGGGAAGGAGGGGGAGGGGGAGGAGGATGAGGGGAAGGAGGGGGAGGGGGAGGAGGAGGAGG
>NW_027397181.1:340939-432013 GCF_003265705.2 Callorhinus ursinus | reverse complement strand
GGAGGAGGAGCAGGAGGACAACGAGGAGAAGAAGAAAAAGGAGGAGGAGGAAACATCACCCAGCTATGTCTTTGTGTGATTTTTTGAGCTGCAAATCCAGATATTTTCTTCTATTACATCTTTACATCTTGTTTCCATTTTGTTTGTTGACTTTCTTTATTCAGAGAATTATTATAATATGTTGGGTTTTCTTTGCTTTCACATTTATCTCTATAATTACTGTTACAACCTCATTGTTTTCCATTAATTTCTGTTAGTTTGTGTTTCTGGTACCTTATTTACCATGTCCCAAACTGTGTTTTCAGTCACTTATTCTATATGTGTTATTTTATATACCACTACTTGTATATAGAATATATCTCCTGCTTTAATGTGGTTTTTGTGCTCTATATTACCTCCATTTTTTTAAAATTTATTTTCTAGGCCCTGCCAGCTTTCTTTTAATAATCTTATCACCTTCTGTGGGCTTATTATCTCTTCTTTGAAATTTTGTACCTTTTTCTTGAGCTTCCTGCCCTTGTGTTTAAAAGAGTATGTTTCCTCTGACTACTTTGAAATTATGGACAATGACTCATGTGAATTCTGCCAGTGTCTTGTTGGTGATTCTGTGCTTTTGCAGATCTGTGGTGAGTGCTTTTCATCTACAATATGCTTACATGCTTCTTTCCTCATCTCTTGTTTTGGCAGGATTTATGCATAGATGATGCAGTAGCCCCAGTGGTTGTCATGGGTTAGGAGTGGCAATGGAATTCATTAATTCATTAATTAAGTCTCATACTGTGTTTAGAGAGCTTTACAGAGGGATACAGGACACATTATGCAGCATGCACCACCTCTGCATTTTATTGGGGGTCCCAGCAGCTACCCAGGTACACAGCTTATGTCCGCTCACCGCACAGGATATGTACAGCTGCTGTGGGTGAGAGACGAAATGCACATGGGCAACCTTAACACAAAAGCTGCCACCATTTTTAAAGATATTATTTTTACCATTTTTAAAGATATTATTCCGGCCATGTAAGTGCAAGGCCTGATGCCAACTCATAGGTCTCCCAGGCCAGGTACGGACCCATAGATCACAGAGAAACAGCAAAAAAAGCAGACACAATGCAACAGATTGATCTTACCTCTATAATTCCCAAGGAGATGGTACTGAGAGAGGAGAGGTCTGAGATCATTTTCCCAGGTAATCCAAGGGCAGTCCAAGTCTGATGTCATCCATTTACTCAGAGGACCTTGCAGGTGCCTTTCTAAGTATAACTTCTCTTTCTGTTGAATTGTTTTTCTGCTGAAAAATACTATATACAGTAAGAAGCAGAGAAAGGCTGCTCACAGCTCCAATTTAAGTTGATTGTCCTCAATGTTGTCCCCAAGGATTTGTGCCAAATCTGTTATCTTCTTGGCCCCGAGGAGGCATCTAACCCTAGTTTCCAAAACTCAAGTGCTTCACAGACAGGCCTCCATATTTTGAGGCTTCGTGTGCCATAACCCAGTTATCTTTGCTCCCTCTCCCAGCCTCACCCCCTGGTGGTCTCCTGGGCCAGAAGGTGGGCCTTTGAGGGAAAGCATAATTCATTTCTCTTCCTGCTCTCTCAATTCCCCGTACTTCTTGTTTTACTCTGTATCCTGCTCATGCCCTTACATCTGGTTGACCCATCAAAGCTTCATTGGATGGAGCTTTCACAACCATGACACTATTTTCAGGGAAATTTGTGCTTTAATTAAAGTCTAAAAAAAAGGCAGTGTGGCTTTGGATCCTAGTTCCTGTACCTACTCATCAGTTGACTGAGGCAACATTCATAGAAGGAGACTCAGAAAGAGATTGTAAAGAGTTGGTGTGGATTTTAAACAAGTCACTACGTGTAAAGTGCTTAGGATAGCATGTGGCATAGGGCAAGCGCTCAGTATGTACATGATTAAAATTTCATCACTGATTCCTCCCAACAGCCCTCTAAAGGAGACATTATTGACTCCATCTCACAAGTGAGAAAACCAAGGTTGTGGAAGAAAACAATGTTCCCAAAGCCACAGATGTAAAGGGAAGGACGGAGACTTGCATCCTTGTTCACTTACCTCTGTAGCACTCTGTCCAGAATTAACACCAAGCTATGTTTTGTTCTTTTGGTGGATTTTCAGGGAGAGCAGAGAGTAAAACTGCCTCTCCTTCATCTCTAGCAGCAGTTCCTTTTTCTTCTTTTGCACCTGATGAATGCATTTTAAAACTATGAATTTTCCTCTCCACTCTGCCTTGGCAACATTCCATAGGTTTCATTCTGCTCCTTCTCATTGTAATTTGTTTCTAAGTGTTTTTTAATTTTTGTTGTAATTTTCTCCTTCGTGCATTTTTCAGGAGGTGCATTTTAATATTTGCAAATGGATAGATTTTGTCTCTGCTACATCTGCCCTTTGTAGCAAATTTCCAATTTTATTATATTAGGGTCCAAAAATATGGCTTCTCTGATTTCTACTTTTTGTAATTTATTAAGATTCTCTTCATAGTTAGACAGCAATTTTTGCCAATGCTCCTTGACTATTTGAAAAGTGTGCATTTTCGGCATGTTGTAGACAAAGTAGAAGCTTGTGATTGTGTAATTCACATCATAAGATCCTTACTTATTTCTTGTTTTTTTAATATATCAAATTATGAGAGACGTATATTAAAATAATGGTGAATTTGTTAATTATTCAATCCATTTGCTCATATAAGTTTTGGACATGTGGTTGGCTCCCAAGGACTTGTTCCACCTCTTCTGTATGGTGTCATTTCCAAGTTTTTGGGATATCACTGATGCCGTGCCACAGATGGGCCATGATGATCTCTGATACCTGAGGAATGCCTTCCCCCTTGCTCTCGTTTATTTCAGAATTTCATACCTAAGCCAAGTGTAAGCCAACCACTCTCTGCCATGCTCCTAGCTGTACAGACTGACTCAGGCATGGTCAAATGACCTAAGTTGGCCCATGGAGAATGTAGCCCAGGACTGTGTGTGTGCGTGTGTGTGTGTGTGCATGTGTGTGCGTGTGTGCGTGTGTGTGTGTGTGTGTGTGTGTGTGTAGTTGAAGGTAGACTGGATGCTAATGAGCTCAGAGATCCAAGAGAGAAAGGCAGCATGCAAGGCCTCCTGAGACCTAGGCTCAGAATCAGAACACCTTCACTTCTGCTACATTCTGTTGACCAAAAGAAGCCAAAGGGCCAGCTCAGATTCGAGAGGCAGGAAATACATTCCTTGTCTTTATGGGAGTTGCTGCACAGACACATCACTGAGGAATGGATAGACACAGGGAAGGGTGGGAAAGGGCTACTTTTGTATTCAACCTACCATGGGGAAAGAAAATCAGGGTTTTTAAAAGGTAACAAAAATGTACCTCTTTTTCTAGGTGGGATCTCTTTTCTTTTCCTCTGTGTCCTGGCCACAAATGGACCATTTCCCAGATCAGAATTCTAGGTGTTCTGTGTAGTTCAGACAGTGCTATTTATTTTATAGGAAAGCCTTTGGACGGACCCAGCATGGCTCCCCTGAGCTAAGGGACACCACCAGAGTGGAATTCAATTCACCATCGGAGCAGAGGGTTGAAGGGGAGACTTGTCCTCCCCCTCCACGCAAGGAGGCAGCAGAAGGTCAGACTGAGGCTCTCAAGGGAAGAAAGAGCTAGCCTAGCCCCCTTCCCTTCTGGAGTTGATCTTTCCAGAAGCCAGCCATGGAGGTTCTGAGGGTAATGGAAGTGCCTGCTCAGGCGGAAACTTAAAATTATGCAGCTGCTCCCCTGTCTACGAATAGAGCCCTTAAGTCACCTGGGAACAGATTTGCCTTATTATCTTTTGAGTTTCCCTAAGTTATATAAATGTAAGGCAAGTCAGCGCTGCTTTGCCTTTTTTTTTTTTTTTTTTGAGAAATGTATAAATGGACCCTCACTTTCTTTGGCTTGGAAATGCCTATCCCTCTAAAGAGTCCTGAATATACAGAGCTAGGGAAGAGATGGTGACAAATTTGCACGAGGGCCACCAGCCTGCTGGGAAAAGGCATTTGCAACTCTGAGCTGTTCTTTTATTGGAACCAGACCCTCTCATAGAGAATGGTATAGCCCCCCTGAGGTCCTCTCATCTCCCTACCACTACCAAGGAAAATGCCAAAATGGACATAGAGTGTAATTCTATAGGAAAGAAGGGTAGATAGAGTCTGGCTGGTGGGTGGCTGTCCACGCCATGCCAACCTCAGGTTCCTGCACAGGCTGTGGCCCCTCCTGCGGCTGTGCATTCAAAGAACTGTTAACCTAACCCTGCCCAACCTAACCTAAATTGGACAATTTGGACAGGAAGATTTCAAGTCAGATGCAGAATCTTTGTCAATTGGAGCAAACAGAGGATTAAAGCAGATCATCGGACAGCAAGAGCCGTGCTATCTGTTGGATTGCTGAGGTCTTTGCGTTCAGTTCCAGTACTCAGTACAGCCTGCCTTACCTGGAGGCCCTTGTCCGCCTCTGTCTCCCCAGTTCCCTGGGATGCCCTAGAGCAAAGGGGCTGGGTTATTCCTCTGCCAAAAGCCCCCAGTCGTCTCTCTGTCTCCCTTAGAACTGGGCCCAGGGCCTGGGATCCCTAGAAGACTCTTGGGTCGTTGCAGTGCGTTCCAAAGCCTGCTCAGGAGCCCATCCCCACTTTTCGCGGTGTAGCGCTCCTCCTGGTTGGCCCACTGGGCTGTCTTGTTAGACGCCCACCGCGGCGGGTCCCAGAGCGCACTTCTCAGGCCGGCCACCAGGTGGCAGGGGCCTCTTGGGAAGCGAGTGGCGCAGGTCCCGCATCTTCCCGCCAGCCGCTGCCGAGCAGGTGCGTCCCTGGCTGCCCACCGCCCTACGCACCTGCGCGCGGGGAAAGGGTCCTCCACCGCGACCCTGCGCAGAGCGTTCTCCCTCTACCCTCACTCAATGACTCCACCTCTCCTGGTCTTGAGTTTCCCTCAAACAATATAGTGAGCCTGACGGATTCACTGAGAGGAATGAATATGAGTGTACAGTACGAACTGTAAAGATTGCGGAAGAGATGCCTGGTGTGGACAGAATGATAAAAAGAGGAGATACACACTGTACTCTTAAGGACAATCGTGGGTCAACTACTGGGACCTCCCCCCCCCATCCTGGATAGCAATGCATGTTAACAGTTGGGAAGAGCAAAAATTCCAAAGGCATGGTTGTGAGGAGGGAATGATAAACACAGTGCACGGACTGCTTTGCGTGTGTTGACTCATTGAAACCCCACAACAGCCCTCTGATTCTGTAAGCTGCTCTGATTATTCCCATTTTACAGACAAGGAAACTGAGGTCCAGAGAAGTTGTGACTTGCTGGAGCCCACATCTTAGTAAGTGGCCTCGATGCAGAATGGGTGTAGGGAGAGTGCTGTGTAGGAGCGGAGAGACTGGAGGGAGATGAGTAAAGTGAGAGAGAGGCAGGAAAGTGAGAAGGATGCCTGCTGGGGACGGCATGGGATGGGCCCTCTCCCCAGGGGCCTAGGCAGGGAAGCATGGTGCCCTCTGGGAGCCAGACCTAGGACCCAGGGCCCTTCTTCCTCTTGGCTAACTGCTTAGACCACACTCCCCCACTAGCCCACATTCTGAGAGTCTTTGCACTCACTGTCCTTTGCAATGCTATATTTGTGTGATTTTCTGATTAATGTCTGGCATCTCTCCCACCACGACTGGAAGCTCCATGAGGATGGGGAGCGTGCTGTTTTCACCATTGTGTCATCGGCGCTGAGCGCATGCTGACACATGGCTGGCACTCATGAGTGATAGGAATGAAGGGAAACATAGCAAGAAGTTCAGCCCTGGGTAGCGCGTGGGTTGGGGAGCCTCGGGGTGCTGTTTGCACATCATCTCTTTTGTCTCAGCCCCTCCTCCTATTCCAGGACCTGGCTCTCTCGCAGTATAGATATGTGTCCGTTCAATATGTAGGAGCTGGAGAGAGGCTGTCTGCTTGTAGAAAGTGTTCAGAGGAAAAGAGTGAAAGAGGTGGTGGTATCTTTGAGGCCACATCCTTTCTGCTTCCGCCTTAGCTGCTTTCCAGCTGTGAAATATCTAAGTGCAGCCACCCCATTTCACCGCAATGGCTGTCTCAGGGATGTGACCAGGAGGGGACAGAGCGGGCTGTGTCCCTGGGGTGGGGAACAAGGAGGGGAATCACTCACTGTTCCATCTCCAAGCCTCTGCTCTTTCCCTTCTCCTTCCAGGGGCTGGGTAATGGCCTCATAAAGCTGTAGCCAGCACTCTCCCATTTGGTTCCTTTTCGCTTGCAGGAATCATTTCACCTACAAGAATTGTTTATTCCTCAATGTAGAGGTGTCGTCTGCTGGTTCAAAGATGCAGAGTAATAGTTATTGGAGATGGGACTGGTTTCTGCAAGTTCCACTATCTAATTTGGGAGACCAGTAACTGATGATTACTAGAATCCTGGGGGTTTTATTTCTCTGTGTATTTATCTTGCAGTATTGTTTGCGCTTCTTGTCCTGAAACTGTCATGTGTGAGAATTTTCTGAGGAGGTCTGAGTGTGCTCCTCCCTGCCTTTGCCTTTCTTCTTTTTTTTAATGGCTATAAGGATTAGTGTCTAAATAAAATCAACCAACAGGAATACATACATTCTACTGCTTTATGAATCTGACAGGTGATAGTAATGGGCAGCAAACCCAGAGAATGGAAAACCTATAAAGCAGACCTCCAAGCACCTCTCTTTTGTCACGTTGTGATGAAGGATATCTATAGACTCAGGAAAAAAAAACTCAACCAACCAGGGAGTGTTGGTGCATTTCTTAGGTCTGGCAGAGAAGATGTTTATAACACACACGAGACTGAAATTCTAAGTTGCAAAAATATCAAAGCTGTGTTTGGAGGAAGATCTTGACTTTTCTCCATTTACAAAGTCTGTGAATTTGGGATTATCCTGTATTTATCTCAGTCAATGGGAAACAAAAGACATAAATCCCGATTCTTATGAAAAGCCTAAAGAGGAAGATTCGGGAATCCAATGAGTGTGATTCTGGGACCCGTCCTGCGGGAGTAGGGCTGGAGCTAGAAGTTTTTGTCCATCCCACCAAGCACCTTTGGGCCAACCCAATCCATCCATACTTAGTCCCCCAGCGGCCCAGCAAGGACAGCCATGAACGCTCAATACCATCCATAGGAACACCTGGGGCAAACTTCCTTACCTGCCTGCCACACTCAACTGTGTAAAAGCTGATTCTTCACCTAGGCTTGGCTTGGCTTTTCAGCCATTTCTGCATATTGGATCAGTCAACTGATATAGTCTTGGCTCAATCCTTGGCACTCTGGAGGAATTTTCACACTTTCTGGCTTTGTCCTCCTCTTCTTTCTCTCCCCAGGGAGAACATTTCAACCTGGCTTTGACTCCCAAGGACCCATCAACTAATTCTCCATTGAAGCCCATGGAACCAACCTGTTAAAAAAAAGGTCAATGAGTTGATGTTTTGGAGCAATGAGAAGGGGTGCCTGGGAAGCAGAAGAGAAAGGCTGGTGGAAGACAATAGGTATGTATGACTTGAAGGCTGCCCCTATTCTCCCCAGACACAGCTAAAGTGAAAAACCTCTGATCGATCTCCATTTTAGCACCAGTGCTGCTAACTGCTCGGATCTGTTTGCAAATCTGTGAGATGATTTGAGAATTTGAACGTGAGTTATGAGAAAGCCTTTTCACCATGTCCTCTAAATAGTAACACTATGAAGGAGAGTCGCCAAATTCAATCAATGAAAAATATATCTAAGGAATAGAGAAAGCAGGACAGAAATTTTGAATAAGTGTAAGTAATGACTCCAGAGAAATGTACAGATACTGCCTTTGTAAAAAAAAAAAAAAAAGATACAGCTATTATATGTGATTGCTATATTAGAAAAAACCAAAGCTCAATAGGTGGGCTGAAAATGGAATTAATACAGCTGAAGGTCAAATCAGTAATCCAGAAAACCTAACTAAGGAATTATCCCAGAACATGCCATAGGAGCACAAAGTAATAACATGAAACGAAGTTAAGGGACATAGAAGATAAATAGAAAAATTGCAAAAGCCATCAAAGAAGAACTCTAGAGAGTGGAGAGAATGGAAGGAAGGAAATTTTGTAAGAAATAACAGAGGAAATGCTCTCCAAACTGAAGAAATAATGATGCTGAGATTGACAGGACCCTTCAAGAGATGAACATGATAATAGAGCAGTATCTTCAAAGCCCTCGGTGAAAATGGGACCTGGGACCTACAATTATATACCAAGCCTAACTATCGTGAAGCTATCATTCATTGTGAGGGCAAAATGAAGACATTCTTAGGCATGCAAGAATCCAAACATTTAAGACCCACAGATCCTCTCTTTAAAAAACCCAAATACTGGAAGATGAATTCTAGCAAGAAGAAAAATGAAGAAATGCAAAAGGAATGGAGTACAATAAACCTTGCATCAAATAAATGGTCAAATGAAACAGTAAACACTGCTTTTTAAGAGTGTTGATTGTTTAAAGCAAGAAATTTTAAAAACAATGCAGGTGCACTACTTGGAAAACTGACAGTATCCTCAAAAGCTAAATATATGGATATGCTAAGACCCAGTAATTCTTTTATCTCCACAGCATGTATGTTTCCTGTGGAAATTAATAAAAAGGAAACCTTGTTTAAAATGGAGCTGGGAGGCCAGCAGGGGAGCTCTCACCTCCTACCACTCCTCGTCAATTGCAGACCCACCCAACAGGAAGAGAAAGACCTTGGAGTCCATACTACTACTACCCTAGCAGATGGAAGAAAGTTTCTCCTCTTCCCTCAGCAACAACCCAGCCAACAAGAGACATGTCACAATTCAGTCAATGAAAGGCCATTACTTTGAACTCCCAGTTTACTTCAATGGACTTTTGGTTTATGACGGACCCTGCCAACTCCATGCTTTTCTCTATAAAAGAGTCTTCCTCTCCTTTGTTTTCTGGACTGCTGGAGCTTGCTCAGATTGAAATGCTCTGCTATTCCCGAATAAGCCCATTTTTGCTGGTAAAATAACTGCCTATTCTATTTTTAAGGTTAACAATGCACAAGGAATGCAGAGTTATCTGTACCAAAAAGGTAAGTGCTAGAATGTTCATGGCAGCATTATTTGCAGTATCCACAAACTGGGACAAATGTTCATAACAGTGGAATACGTAACTTACGATACAGTCATAGAAGAGCACCACGGCTATGTGCTTTTGTGGAGTCTCAAAGGCATAATGATGGGCAAAACAAGTTAGACACAGAGGAATAGATGCTGCGATGTCACATATATGAAGTCAAGGAACAGGACACACTGACTTAAGGTGATGGGCTTACCTGTGGGAGGGGGAAAGACTGGGAGGCCACCAAGTCTTTGTGAATACTGGGAATGTTCTCTGTCTTCCTCGGGGTAGGATTTGCATGAGTGAGATTTCCTTGGAAAAATTAATCAAGCTATATGCTTTACATTTAGGCATGTGGGTATTGTTATACTTTAATGAAAAGAAAATTAATTAATCATGGAACAAAAATTCTAGGGAAATGGTCGCTGTAGTAAAGGAAAGTAGAACTGTTATTTGGCTTCTTATGGAAGTAACTTACCTATAGATAGTGTTTCTTTAAGTGGGAAAATTTAACAAAGAAAATTCAATTGGTGTAACAAGGTGTAAGAAAAAAGGGAAAGAACACTTTAAAAGCATAATACACATAAAACAAACAAACAAAAAAGAATTAACAGTTCTAAGATCAGTCATCACAATAGATGTGATTGGGTTAAACTTGTTAACTGGAAAAAAAAAAGACCCTTGTTGGATAAAAATACAAACTTCAGTTGTACACCCTTCATGTGAATCATATCTAAAAGAAACAATCCAGGAAAAATGAAATTGAAGGAATGAAAATGCTAATAAAACAAAGAAAGATGGTAATATTAAATTCAGATGAAATGGAATTCAAGTCCAAAGCATTTATAATAAAAGAAACAGATACGTCATATTGAAAAAAGGGAACAATATGCAGGGTAACTAATGATCATTCTTTTGTTGTCCTTAAAGCATAGCTTCAAAATACATAGAGCAGAAACCTGATAGAGTTACAAGTAGAACAAACCAAATCCTAATATCTTATTGGGCGATTTTGACAAAACTCTCAGAGAAATAAGTAAGTAAAGAGAAGATTTGCCTAAAATAATTAATGAGCTTGAGCTAATCTCACACACACACACACACACACACACACACACACACACACACACACACACACACCCCTTTCTGCTCAACTAGCAGAGATTATATTATTCTTTGAACCACAAATGGAATATTCTGAAAAGTTGTGTCTAAGGCCATAAAGGAAATCCTAATAAATTCTAAAAATCTGCTATTATTTAGGCTATAGTCTCTGATTGAAATGCAATAAAATTAGGAGTTAACAAAGACATTTTAATAGCTCTTGAATTAAAGGGAAAATAAAAATATGTAATGCACAAACTATTTATGTCTGAACAATAACAGAACCAACCTATCACAAACTCTGTTTTTCTGCCCAAGCAGCACTCAAAGGGAAAAATATGGCTTACACGCATACATTCATTACAAAACAAAAAAAGATTGACAACAAATGAACTAAACTTTCAACTCAAGGAACTATTAAAAAAAGAACATTAAAAAATTCCCAAACAGTAGGATGATGGAATTAACACTTAACTAGAAATTAATAAAATACGAACAAAAACAATACAGTGGATCAATGAAATAGATGGTTCAAGAGACAACAGAGGGACAACTTGGGAAAACAAGGCTATATGCTGACCTCCCTCAAACGTAGATGCAAAACTCTTGAATAAAATCCCATACAGGATGGAAACCTGAAAGGCCACACAGAGGACTCAGTGTCCCCCAGCTAGGTCTCTCAGTCTATGAGTCATTCTGTTTGTTTCTGTCTGAAGCTCTGAATGTACTTCTCCTTCCCCCTCCCTCTCTCTGTGACTCTGCACGCATCTCTCTTTTACCTTTTTTGGATGTATCTTTTCTAAATATGTTTGTTTGTGAGTCTCTAGACCTTTCTTTTCTTTTTCCTTTAGTTTTACATTTTTTGTTTCATTTGTGTGTGTGTGTGTGTGTCTGGTTGTTTCTGTGAAAGTGTGTATTTCCACTTCTGTGTTTATCTTTTTTCCTTCTCTATTTCTCTCCCTTAATTGGTAAGAATATAAAAAAAAAGTAAATGTTATGATTTTATTCATCGAATGTGTTCCTTGTTTTAAATTTTAAATTAGACTATTTTATAGTATTATCTTTTAAAATTAAATTGATTGAGTTTTTACTTTTTAAAAAATTAGCAAATTCAATCCATCAGTCTATTAAAAGACATCTCTGAAATGCAAATATGTGTTAAACTTTAGAAAAAATCTACCAATTTAAATCACTGCTTTATTGGAGTACAAGAAAAACCACATAATTATTTTCGTAGAAAACAAAAACATTTTTGAAAATATTCCACATACATACTTTCATGATAAAAAAACAAAGCTTCTAGCAAATTAGGTTCTTTCATAATATGATAAAGGGCATTGGAACTCTACAGTTATCATCATACTTGATAACAAAATAAAAAGAAACAGTATTACTATTATTGCACTAGTCAACCTTTTTATTGGAGATGCTAGCTAATACTATAATACAAGGGGAAAATGGAATTAACATTGGGGAAAAAAAGAACAAAACCAAGATTATGTACAGACCAAATGATCACCTCCCTAGAAAATTCTCAAGAGAATCAATTGACAAACCAGAGAGTTAAACAGTGTAGCCAGATATAAGATCAGCATAGAGAAATCGATAGCTTAATTACATACTAGCAAAAACCAATTAGAAAATGAAATGAGAAATGAACCCATTCTTAAAAGCAACAAATTCTATAAAATATCTGGAAAGAAACTTAATAAAAATGTCTACAAACTATATAAAGAAAGTTTATATATATGTCTACAAACTATATACCAAAGTTTACTGAATGGCCTTCAATAAGAGTTAGTTATATCAGTTCTCCCATAAACTAATCTATAAATTCAATAGAATCCCAATCAAAATCTCAGTAAGATAATTAATGGTATATGACAAGATGAGTTCTTTCCCTTAGAAGGGAAATTTCCAGAGGTAGTCAAGAAAATTCGAAAGAAGAAAAACAACAAGGGCTAACTTCCCTTGTTAGATATCCAAATATCTTATAAAATTAAAGCAATTAAATCAGTGGTATATTCTATATAAATAGCGAATAGAGAGACAAATCTAGACACATATTGTGTACATATGGAAAAAGTACTTTATTATGAAGTTGACTTTTTAAATTTAGTGGTGTGGGGAGTCTGGGTGGTTCAGTCAGCTCAGTGTTCTCTTGATCTTGGCTCAGTCATGATCTCAGGGTCATGGAATTGAGCCTTGTGTCAGGCTCTGCGCTCAGTGGGGAGTCTGCTTGAGGTCCCTCTGCAACCCCCCATTGTGTGCGTGGTCTCTCTCTCTCTCTCTCTCTCTCTCTCTGTCAAATAAATAAATAAATCTTTTTTTAAAATTAAAAAAATAACTTTAGTGGTAAAACAATGAAACAATGAAATGAAATATTGAATACATGATGGGGGGGCAATTGGCCATCTACATGGAAAAAATTCTATATAGCATAATCCCATAGCATAATAAAAATAAATTACCAATGGTTTTAAAAGGTAAACATAAAACAAAACTATTTACAATCTTAGTAGGAGATACTTCCTTATTAAAACATAAAATCTAGGGTGCCTGGGTGGCTCAGTCGGTTAAACATCTGCCTTTGGCTCAGGTCATGATCCCAGGGTTGGGATGGAGCCCTGTGTCGCTTCTCTCCCTCTGCTGCTCCCCCTGCTTGTATTCTCTCTCTCAAATAAATAAAATCTTAAAAAAAAAACATAAAATCTGCAAACCAAAAAAGAGTATGACTTAGAGATTTGACAACACAAAATTCAAAACTTGTTTGTCAAAAAATAACATAAATTTCAAAGACAAGTGGTAGACTGGGAGAAAATAGTTAAAACATCTGAAAAAAAGGAGTAACACCCACAGCATATAAAGAGCTCCTATAAATCAATAATAAAAGGACTCAAAACAAATAAGGTGGACAGAGGATATGAAAAGGTAATTCACGGATAAAACAAATATTAATGACCAACAAACAAATGTAAAGATGCTTTGGATGTAATATTTAAGGTATTATAACTAAAATTAAAACAATTTTTGGAAGGGGGGCGCCTGGGTGGCATGGTTGGTTAAGCGGCTGACTCTTGGCTTCAGCTCAGGTTGTGGTCTCAGGGTCATAAGATTGTGCCCTGTGTCGGCTCCACGCTCAGCACGGAGTCTGCTGGAGACTCTCCCTCTCCCTCTGCCCCTTCTGCCCGTACTCTCTCTCCCTCTCTTCTAAAATAAATAAATCTTAAAAAAAAAAAAAAACCACAATTTTTTTTTTCTCTATCACACTGGCAAAAATTGAATGGTAACACCCGTGTTGGCAAAGCTGTGGGGAAATGAGCATTCTCATACATTGGTGGTGGGTAGAAGTGTTGGTACAGACTTCACAGTATCCATGGTTTGAACCTGCAGTTCCACTTTTAGGAATCTATTCTTAAGAAACCTTGCAAAAGTGCACAAAGACACTCCTACAAGATGGTTCATTGTAGTATGCTTTATATTAGTTCTAATAATCCAACAGAAGGGTGGGGAGGAGGGCACTGGTGGGTGGTGTGTTCAGTGAACAGACAACCGCCACCAGGCCAGGATCTGCTTCCCTGGGCAAGTGTGAAATTGGGAGGCCACTGCCCCCACCCCTAAAGTGTGGTGTGTCCTCCCACGCTGGCTCCAAGGGGTGGTCCCTCCTGGCCCCGACAATTATAGCTGTGTGCTGTGGACGAGTTGGTTCCCTCCTGACCAGCGTTGTCATCCCTGAAGTGGGAACAATAATAATAATAATACTTACTGCATCAGGTTGTTTGAGGATTAAACCAAACCCCATCTGAACAGTCCCCAATCTTCTTCCCATCTCCATCAGAAAAACTCAGGAAATGGTCTGTCCAGTCACATGGCATGCTCCTTGGAGATGAGCATGAGAGGAGAGCTCACGCCAGCTCAGCCTGCTCCTTGTTAGGAACACTAGAGAAAACGGCTTCTCACCCTTTGGCATGACCATTGTCATGACAGTTACAACTACCATCAGGAGTCCAGTGGGAGCCTTCCCTCACTGCTGCGTGAAATCCTCCCAGGAAGATTAGACAGGTGTCAACTGCGCATCCAGGCTCACATGCTTTTCTCAGGTCCCACTGTCTCCTGGCCCTCCCTGGTGCTCTGCCTGGCAAGTCTCCTCTCTATCATCTGGAGGCCATTGTTCTCAAGGCCCTTCCTCATCTCCCTGGGGCTCCAGGACCCTCTGGGCACCAGCTCTACTGTAGCATCACCACCCGCATGATACTGTATTTGCAAGTTGTCCTGTCACTCGGCAAATGTTGATCATTCCTGTTGTGTTCTAGGCTCTGACATGCACTGGATGTGGATTTTAATTCCAAGAGTTCATAGCTATGTTTCCAGGACAGACACAGATGCAAACAAGCCCAAAATTGTGCAAGCCACTTATTGGGATTGGGTGGGAGGAGCTTTGGGAGGCCTGTCTTGAAGCTCTGTTTGCAATGCAAACACAAGTTTTCTACTTAGAGGGTATTTTGCTTAGCATGGATGAGAAGAGGTGACAGAGATTATGGGAGGGAGGGTAAAGCTCCTCCAGCCACACTCTGGTGTGGCCGCTGCTCTGTGCAGGACTTGGGTAATAGGCTTGAATATAGAGAAGGTGACCCCCTCCCTGCTCCTCATGCTGCTCTGAAGGAGGCTTCTGTAGCTTCTCTGAGCTCCTGGGGACCCAGGGGTGGGTCCCCTGCTAACTGATGCAAAAGGCTGGAAAACCATTTTGCCAAGTAGGCAACTAGGATTACCACTAAGCTCTCCAAGGAATCCTGTCAATTTGTAGGCTCTTGTTATTTCCTTAAAGCTTGTGTGTGCATTTTAACAAATTCATAAACCTTGAACTGTAAGAGTCCCATGGTGGGGAGAGGGTGTAGTTCTGTGACTTTGCATTCAAACTGCATAGATGAAAGGAATCACCAATGGGGCCAGGAGCTGGGGGGCAGCTCCTCCCAGGCTGGGTGCCAGGATGGTTTCCTAATCACAGCTGGTAGCCAGGGCTAGCAGGGTGCAAGCCTCCTTGACCAGCAGGCCCTCTTTCCCTTCCCCAAGCCCACACACCTTCGTGGGCCTCAGGCCCTGACTACCACGTGGGCCAATAAACAGGCTGCCTTCATCCCAGTTCCTACGTCCCACACCCAAGGGCCAGGCAGGCCATAACCCAAGGGGGTGGTGTGCCAAGTCCAAGTGGGATCCTAGAAAGGGCCCTATCTTCTGAGATTTTTTTTAAAGATTTTATTTATTTATTTGAGAGAGAGAGAATGAGAGATAGAGAGCACAAGAGGGAAGAGGGTCAGAGGGAGAAGCAGACTCCCTGCTGAGCAGGGAGCCCGATGTGGGACTCGATCCCAGGACTCCAGAATCATGACCTGAGCCGAAAGCAGTCACTTAACCAACTGAGCCACCCAGGTGCCCTCTTCTGAGATATATTGACCAGGTTCAAATCTCGTCTCTGCCCCCCTCTAGCTGTGTGACCTCGGGTAAGTCACATCTCCTATCTGAGCCTCATTTGGCAAATTTCTTGGGAGGATGAATAGCATAATAATAACTACTGATAATTGAGTGTCTCCTCTTTGCCAGGTACTGTTCTAGGTCCATTACGTGTATTAACTCATGCAATGCCTCACCAGCCCTTTCGGGATGTTCTGTGCTCATCCCTGTTTTACAGATGGGAAAACTGTAGCACTTGTTGATCACATGGGTAGCACAGCTGGGATTGAAAGGCAGGTGTTTGCTCTTAATCATTCACTTTCTTACCTCTCTAATCATGGAGCAATTCACACACTGTAGGGGAGCTCATTTTCATTCATTCATTCATTCACTCACTCACTCAACGATTCCTTGAGTACCTGTGCCAGGCCCTGTGCTAGGTGCTAGGAATTCAGTGATGAATGAAGCAGATGCAGTCCCTCTTCTCTGAAGCTTGTATTTTAGGAACTCTGTGTGTGTGTGTGTGTGTGTGTGTGTGTGTGTGTGTGTGTGTGTGCGCGCGCGCGCACGCGCGCGCATGAGTGTGTGGTGTGGTAGAATTGGCTAGAAACCAACCATAAACAAATAAGCAACAAAGATCCAGACAGTGATCTTTTTTTCAGGAAGGAAGAAAATAAAACATAGGAATGTGAGGTGGGAGGAGGTGGCCTGGCCGAAGAGGTGACATCTGTAGAGGCTGCTTTTAGGCAACAGGCTTGAGCAATGGAAGCCTCAGTAAGGTAGAAGGGTCCACAGCCACAATGACCACAGGGCTGAATGCAAACAGGCTTATTAGGCGACTCACCTTGAAATAGCCATAGGCCCCAACTGACCAATGCGCTACTTGCAACCAGGCACAGGTACCAAAAAAGGAAAATTCCACAGGTACCCATACCTCCTCACACCTCCCCATAACTACAGCCCCCGCCACCGCCGCCTCCTGGCAGACAGTCTCTCCTTTGCTGTCCTGCTTATCCCTCCCTTGCAGTGGATTCAATAAACTTCTCTTTCGTTCTCCCTCAGGTGAATTCTTTCACCACCCACGCTGCTGGTCTCCACCCGACTGGGTCACCCAGCAGCATGAGCTGAGACCCGGGTATCGAGGAGGATCAGCTCCCTCGGAAAAGCAGAAGGGGAGCATTCCTGGTGGGGGGAGCAGCAGAGGCTGGTCCAAGTCAGCAGGTCCCTGAGAAGCCTGTGGCTCAGGTCTGGGGCCAATAACTTGCCCAGCTCCCGCCCACCTGCCTTGCCCAGTGCCCGTGAGCTATGGCAGTGCTCCAGGCCACTCTAGAGCCCAGACTTTGTGAGCTCTTGTCTGGCCATGGTTGCCTACGCCCCGACCTGCACTCGGCATGCTGGAGCATGTGAGGCTCCAGTCAGACACCTCCTGGAGCAGGGCCAGAGACTTTGCTTGAAGTAGGCCAGGAAGCCCAGCATCCACCTGGGTTTGGGCCTGCCTTTCAGATTACAGCTGTGTGTGAATGTGTGTGCATGTGCGTGTGTGTGTAAAGGGAGACTAATTAGAGAAGAAGCGGGAATCTGGCTAAGCACTCCCTACTCTTCACGACCTTTATGAATTCTGTGTCCCACCTGACTTTGTTGAACCAACTTCTCTCTTTCCACCAAAATCCTTGGCCATCCACGGCCCTTGCACACCACTGCCTCCCCTCCCTGCACCCCCCCCCCCCGCTCCAGCCAGCTCTGTTCAGAAGGGGGGTGGGCTTCCTGCAGTGTAACTGCTGGGGTGTAGAGAATCCTGGCTCCAGGGTGCCTGATCTTGCCTGTCCCAGTTGGCTGTTTTGCTTGCTAAGCAGCCATTTGCAGGGCTGAACCTCTAAATCCAGGGCAGAAACTGAAGCTGAAAACTCAGAGAAGTAGAATAGGAAATTAGGGCAGGCCAGGAAGCTGATCCTGACTTTCTGCTTGATCCACTTATGCTTTTCAGCTGATTCATTCCATCTGGAGGCTTTGTTTTGCACCAGGAACTTCCTGGATTTCAGGAGAGCCGGTGGGGACCTAAGCCCCAGTGAGGGAGGGCCTGGGAACAAAGGATGGAGCAGCTTTATTGTCTGGGTTTCCTCCCTCCCTTTCCCGGTTCACACACAAACATGCTCACACTCATTCACAGCGATGTACGACACAACACACACCACACTGTACACCCAGCAGCCCTGAGACAATCCAGTCCTGGCTGGAAACAGATGGCTGCTCAAATGGGGTGCTTGAAGAGGATTTAATAAGGGGATGATTTATGAAGCTATGGGCGGGGCTGGTTATGTCAGGTGACGTGTCCAGCCCAGGAAATGATCCTGCTGGTCTAAAGCAGTGATGGCCATCCTGTCCACTTTGCCAGGGCCTGGTTTAGGGTGGGGTGTGACCCATGCCTGGCCAGTGCAGCTCCAGAAGATTGCTGGTAGCTTCTGAGAGAGATTTCCTTTGTGCCGAGAAGGAGAGAGTCCTTCTTCTAGCCAACTGTGGTAGGCAGATGTCCGGAGCTGAGGCTGATGATATCTTGACACCATGAGGACAGAGAGACATCATCAACATGTTGAGCAGAAAGAGGGGAGGAGCCTTGATCATTGGTGGATCCAGACTCTTAGTACTAAGTCTCCATGGAGAAGTGCATGCTCCATGCAGGCAGGCAAACCTCAAAGATAGAAGAGGATGAAACCAACAAGTGTCACATGCCAAACTCCTGCCTGAAATTCAACCCATCATCAATGGACCAAGAGTGTTATGCTAATGGATGTCCTTCCTGTGGAAACTCAGGGCTGGAAAAAGGAGGTTCCCCTGACTAACAATGTCAAGGGGCCAGGCAGGGAGCAGGGTGGTATGGATCTCTCCGAAATTCAGATGGTGGTAGTAGAGATCAAGTAGTGCTCTCTGCATTTTGAACAAGTTGTGTTTCAGGGATGGGCCTCATCATCAACCATTTCCAGGGCTACTCCAGAGACATCCTCCATTCTGAGGTCTAAGACAGCTTCCCAGAGCACAGCTTGGACCAGATCCCAACCCAGCTCCAAAAATCAAGAGTTTTCTACTGTCCACAGCCTCAAGGGTTGAATTACATATTTGGCATTCAGCCTTCCATCCTCATGATTCAACCAGACTTTCTAGAGTTTTCCCCACCATGTCCCATTCTCTAGTACTCTAGGTTCGGTCACATCCTTCCCTAGGTCCACCATTGGCCAACCATTCTCTAAGAGAAGAGTTCTTAACACTTGTTCAAAGGTAAATCTGGGGGAGGTCCATCTAGTCTGCTTGGAGCCAGATCTAAACATTTTTGCATAAAACTACCTAATCTAGTTGAAAAGCACTGATGACCGAGGCAAACCTCTTATTGAAGACTACATAGAGATGGAGGAGAAGGTTCTATCACATAGCACAGAACAAAATCTATTCATCTGCCACTCTTAACCATAACCACTTTCCCCAGATTTCCTCTTTCTACAGGATGTCCATCTTTTCCCCTTCCTTTATGCCAAACCCTATCATCCTTGAACCTAGTTGGCTCTGCCCCTACCCCTACCCCCACCTCTCAAAACCCACCCATCTCACCATCTGCTCAACAAAGGCCTCAACAGCCAGCCTGACCAGGCTCCATGGTACACATGTCCCCAAATCCGGGTGCTTCTTGTTCTTCAGGCCTATCGGGGGTGGTTATGAGGGGCTCAAGTCATGCCCATCCTACACATAAGAAGCCCGAGGTTCAGAAAGGCAAAGAGTCACAGAAATCAGGAAGATGTTCCCCACCACCCAGGGTGCTACTTACAGGGTGAAGTAGCACCCTCCTCCTTCAATGACTCCTCCTGGTGGCTCCTGGACCGTGGGCCCACCCAGTCCTCCAGGGAACACCTCCTTTAGGTCTGCATGCAAGCACCCTTAACTCCACCTCCCTTCTCACCAGGGCTCCATTCCTCACCAGTGGTTTCCAAACTTCAGCGCCATGCCCCATGAAATGAAGAAAGTAAGGGCAGCAAAGTGAAGAGCAGCAAAAACAATTTGCTTTTGAATGTATATACATGTCTGCATCACTGAGTGATCATTTTGGCACCCAGGAAACACCTTCTTAAGGCAGACTATCTATGGAATATAGTTATCATATGGCAGAAGACGAGGATGCTGTTATCATGATACATCTATTCACAAAATGGATTGTGATTTTGTCTCAATATGGTATTTTAGCATCTGAAATTTATTAGTTATTATCAGCACGTTTTTCTTATACAGACCTTCTCAGAAAACCATAAGGGACCAAAGTGGTGCTTGATGTTCCTGGTGCTCAGATGGCACTTTTCTGTTTCCTTCCACTCAGAGAAGACAGCACTTCCCAGCCCTTGCAATTTAGGGGAGTGAGAGGGTGTCCATGTGACCGAATGGCCAGTGGAATGTGAATGGAAGTGAGGGGTCACTGAGGCAGAGAAAAGCAGGGGTTCACTTTTCTAGTCTCTGAAGCACACTCTTTTTTTTCTCTTTTTCCCCAATTTTATTGAGGAATAATTGACATACATGAATATGTAAGTTGAAGGTATATAGCATGATGGTTTGATTTACATATGTTGTGAAATTATTACTGTAATAGCTTTGGCTAACATCCATCTTCTAATATAGATACAATAACAGGAAAAGAAAGAAAGAAAAAAGGAAAAAATTTCTCCTTGTGATGAGAACTCCTAGGATTTACTCAAAAACTTTCCTATACCATACAGTAATGTCAGCCATAGTCATCATGCTGTACCTGATGTCCCCAGGACTTATTTATCTTAAAACTGGAAGTTTGTACTTTTTGACCACCTTCTCCAATCCCCTCTCCCCCCACCCTCCATCTCTGGTGACCACAACTTTAATCTCATTTTTCTGAGTCTTCTTTTTTTCTTTAAGATTTCCCATATTAGTGAGAACATAGAGAATTTGTCTTTCTCTGCCTGACTTATTTCACTTAGTATAATATCTTCAAGTTCCATGCATGTTGTTGTAAATGGTAGGATTTTTCTCACCTTTTTAATGGCTGAATAATATTCCACTGTGTATGTATATATACGACGACTTTTTTACCCATTCATCTGTTGATGGACACTAAGATTGTTTCTATGTCTTGGCTATTGTAAATACTGCTGCAGATAGTTTTTTGAGTTAGCGTTTTCATTACCTTTGGATATATTCCCAGAAGTGGAAATGCTGACCTCTTTGACCTCGGCTACAGCAACTTCTTGCTAGACACGTCTCCAAGGCAAGAGAAACAAAAGCAAAAATGACCTATTGGGACTTCATCAAGATAAAAAGCTTTTGTACAGCAAAGGAAACAGTCAACAAAACTAAAAGGCAACCTACGGAATGGGAGAAGATATGTCTTATCGGATAAAGAGCTAGTATCCAAAATCTATAAAGAACTTACCAAACTTAACACCCAAAAATCAAAAAATTCAGTCAAGAAATGGGCAGAAGACATGAACAGACATTTCTCCAAAGGAGACATACAAATGGCCAATAGACAGATGAAAAAATGCTCAACATCATTTGGCGTCAGAAAAAGAAATCAAAATCACAATGAGATACTGCCTTGTACCAGTCAGGATGGCTAAAGTTAACAAGTCAGGAAACAACAGATGTTGGCGAGGATGCAGAGAAAGGGGAACCCTCTTACACTGTTGGTGGGAATGCAAACTGGTGCAGCCACTCTGGAAAACAGTATGGAGGTTTCTCAAAAAGTTAAAAATAGAACTACCCTATGACCCACCAACTGCACTACTAGGTATTTACCCAAAGGATACAAACAGAGTGATTTGAAAGGGCACCTGAACCCCAATGTTTATCGCAGCAATGTCCACAATAGCCAAACTATGGAAAGAGCCCAGATGTCCATCAACAGGGGAATGGATAAAGAAGAAGTGGTACACACACACACACACACACACACACACACACACACACACACAATGGAATATTACTCAGCCATCAAAAAGAATGAAACTTGCCATTTGCAATGACATGGATGGAACTAGAGGGTATTATGCTAAGTGAAATAAGTCAGTCAGAGAAAGACAAATATCATATGATTTCACTGATATGTGGAATTTAAGAAACTGAATAGATGAACATAGGGGAAAGGAAGGAAAAATAAAATAAGATGAAAATAGAGAGGTAGGCAAACCATAAGAGACGCTTAATTCTAAGAAACAAGCTGAGGGTTGCTGGAGGGAAGGTGGGGGGTGATGGGGTAACTGGGTGATGGGCATTAAGGAGGGCACATGATGTGATGAGCACTGGGTGTTATATGTAATTGATGAATCACTAAATTCTATCCCTGAAACTAATAATACAGTCTATGCTAACTAAATTCAATTTAAATGATTAAAACAAAAGAAGTGGAAATGCTGGATCATATGATAGTTCTATTTTTTAATTTTTTGAGGTTCCTCCATACTATTTTCTATAGTGGCTGCACTGCTTTACACTCCCACCACAGTGCACATGGGTTCCCCTTTCTCCACATCCACACCAGCATTTGTTAATCCCTTGTCTTTTTAGTGATGGCCATTCTAACACACATAAGAAGTGATATCTCATTGTGGTTTAGATTTGCATTTCTTTAATGACTAGTGACGTTGAGCATCTTTTCATGTGCCTTTTGACCTTTGGTGTATCTTCTTTAGAGAAATGTCTCTTCAGGTCCTTGGCCCATTTTTTTAAATTGGTTGTTTGGTTTCTTTGCTTTTGAGTTGTAAATGAGGCCCATTCTTGCCCTGTTAAGTTGACCAAAGAAGCCAGTGTTCCTGATGGTGTGGTTAAAGCATGGTGGAGCCTCTGATAGTCAGGATTGCCGAGTCCTGCCCACCCACATTTTGCCCAAGTGAGACATGAAACATTATGGTGTTAACTCCCCCAAAATATTTTAGACTTTTATTGAGGTATCATTTATATATCATAAAATGCCTAGATGTTAAGTTTATAGCTTGGTGAGTATTACTGAATGCATATGTCATGTAACCAACAATGTTCTATAATTTTCAGGGTACAAGTCTTGCACATCTTTGGTTAAATTTATTCCTAAGCGTTTTTTTCTTTTTGATGCTATCATAAGTGGAATCTTCTTAATTTCATTTTTGGATTGTTCATTCTGAGTGTATAGATATAGAACTGATTTTTGTATATTGACCTTATATCCTGAAACATTGCTGAACTTGCTTATTAGCTCTGTTGAGTGTGTGTGTGTACTCCTTAGGAATTTCTATATATAAGACCATGTCATCTGCAAATAGAGATACTTCTTCTTTTCCAATCTGGATGACTTTTTTTCACTTTCTTATCTTTCTGCCTTGGTTAGAACCTCCAGTGCAATATTGAATAGAAGTGACAAAAGCAGACATCCTTGTCTTTTTTCTGATCTTAAGGAGAAAGCTTCCTTTTGGCTTTTTAACATGGACAAAGCAAATTACTTTTCTTACTTTTCTACTCTACCAGCCCTTCTTTTCCTCTTGTTTGCTTGTGGAGAACCCAATCTAAGAGAAGCCACCTCACACAAGTTTCTCTCTAACACACCCTCTATACTCGTTGCCGAGGTATTAATTCCTAAAATAAAATCTTTTGATAATTGCATCACTGACTTAGCTCACTAAAGTGCTGAGCTCTGGGGAAGCATTTCGCGTAATGTTCCCCATCACTCTTCTATCCATGAGAAAACTAAGGTGGAAAGATATTTAATAACATGCCCCGGAGCAAAAGCCTAGATAGAGGTGGGGCTCAGCCTTGCACCCGTCTCACATGGTCACATCTCATTGCCCTCTTCAGGCCCTGTGCTGTTCTCCAGGTACCACACTGCTCAAGAGCCTCCTTAGCTCGAGCTATGTCACATGGTCACTTCTAGGTGATGCCACAGTTAAGGAAACCTGGAGAGGGAAGTATTTTTTCCCCAAGTGCAGAATTTTATTTCCCTCTTACTTATTATTCTGAAAAATTTCAAACCATAGGAACAGTGGAAGGATAATAAAATGGACTCTAATATATATTTCACCTAGATTCACCTATCATTAACATTTTTTCTGAAACATTGGAGTGCAAGTTGCGGAAACTATGACACTCCACCCCCAAATACTTCAGCATGCATCTCCCAGGAACAAGAAAATAAACATTAATTCAATAATGTTGCCTAAGACTTTGTTCCATATCTAAAACTTTTCCAATCCCAAGTACCCTTCTTACAGCATCATTGCTGTTTTTACTGTTGTCATTTTTATCCAGGATCTCATCAAGATTCTCGGTTGCATTTCATTGTTCTGCTTCTTTCATCTCTTTTAAACTACTTTTTTTTTTTTAACTTTGTTTTGTTTTTCATGACATTGACCTTTTGGAAGAGTACAGGACAGTTGTTTCATAAGAGGTTTCACATGGTGGATTTGCCTGATTGTTTCTTTGTGATTAGATTCAGGTCACACATTTTTTACAATACCCTACTGGATCTGTGTGTGTTCCTTATCGCATCACATCAGGAAGGGACATCAAGTCAGGTTGTCCTCCTCTTGGTATGCTAAATTTGGCCCTTTAAGGAAGTGACTTCCAGGTCTCGTCATTGTGATACAGTTTTCCCTTTGTAATAATTAAGAAATCGCTGGTGAAACTTGCAGGTTACCTGAATATCCTGTTCTCTAACCACCTTTCACTCAATGGCTTTAGTATCCATTGATGAGTTTTGCCTGATTCAGTTAATTCGCTGAGGCTTGCAAAATGGTGATTTTTAAAATCTCACATTGATTTGCTGGCATTCTTTTGTAAAGTTTTCCTTTTTCCCCCACCCTCTCTCTTTTAACACATGGACTATTGGATTTTAAAAAAATTAGTATGTTAGGGACACCTGGGTGGCTCAGTCGGTTAAGTGGCTGCCTTCAGCTCAGGTCATGATCCCAGGGATCAAGTCCTGCATCGGGGTCCTGCTTGGCGGGGAGCCTGCTTCTCCCTCTGCCTGCCTCTCCCCCTGCTTGTGTTCTGTCTCTCTCTCTCTCTCTCTGACAAATAAATAAAATCTTAAAATAAATAAATAAAATAAATTTAAAAAATTAGTATGTTATAAGCTCAAATTGTCAAATTGCTGTGATTGCTCAAATTGTTCCAAGTTTAGCCAGTGGGGGGCCAAGTTTTCTAATCAGGCACATTGCTGCACAAAAAGAAATTGGGATTCTGTTGTAAGGAAGGAGAGAATGGGTACTGGGCAGCAACTAGTGGGCTTGTTATGAAGGCCTCATTGTCTTGAGCCTTACAGTGGGGCAATAACTCTCTCTGGATGATTTCCAGGACTAAATGAATTGGTCACGGATTAACTGCACACAGGGTGCTCCTGTGTCATAGAACCTGGTACAAAGAAGGCCTTCAAAAAATGTAAGTCTCCCTTCCCTCTTTTCCTCTGCATCCCTATGCCACTGCTTTTATTCAAACCCTCATTCTACTTTGGATTTACAATGTCATGTTATCTTCCCCGTTTGCACCTCGGTTTTCTCATCTGTGAAATGGGGGTACAGAACTTGTTGGGTCGTCATGAGACTTAGCTAGGCTGCTGCCACCAGAAGCCCCACTCTAAGTCTTGTAGAAATCTGATTCTCTCCTAGGATGTTGCGCACAGTGGGGGAGGGGGAGACCACACACAGTCTCATGCTCTGACATGTGGTTCTGACTCTTGTTTTGCCGAGTCAGTTCAGTGTGTTATTTCATCATCTGACCCAGAAGTGAAATCCATCCCTTTCCTCAGTTCTTCACAGGCCCCCTCCACAGCCGTAGATATTCGGGTGTTTGGGAGCCCTTCAAAACCATGTGGAGCACATGGTGGTGGATGCTGAAAGTACCCCACTCAGGGTTTTTACCAGCCTGTGAGGCCATTCCGCAGTTTGTGTGGCTATGAACTGTTGACAGCTCACAGATGCCCCCTTCACTGGGGAATTGTGCTGGACTGCCAATACTGACTGACATGGCAGACAGAAGGCCTGTCCCCTTGTCGTAGGATGAGACAAATTCTGGATATAATTTGTTCTCCAGAGTACCACCCTCCCAGCCCTGCCCAGCATTAAGCCGAAGCCAGTCCCCAGCTCTGACCACATCTTTCCTTAGCTTTCCCCCCACCTCATCCTGTTCTCTTACTTCCTTTCTCCTGAGGCACTTCTCCAATAAACCACTTGAACCAGAATCACCTTCTCAAGCTCTGCTTATGTGGAAGAAATGGAGGACAAAAAGGAAGGAGGGAGATTTACAAGTCTAAGTATTTTGAATGAAAGTAGCAGATCCCTTTGTTCATAAAAATCCTCTGGCCCTACCTCCGGAATGTTCGCTGGCTTCTTCACCCAAGCTATTCTTACTGGTCTCTCTCATTCACTCTCTCCTCCTCAACTCCTTCTTTTCCAGGTTCCCAAAAGCAGCTCCAAATGGTTCTTGCTATTTCATGTAGCAATTCAGTGTTCCTCAGTTCCAGATTCCAAACTCAGCTCCAGGCCCACTTTGGTAAATCAAAGCCATTTAGCAACTTGGTTGAACAAAAGGGGACTACATTCAAGGTCACTGTGGCTGTAAATTGCAATCATTTGTGTTCCTCCATTACACATATGATCCTGTGTAAAAAGCATAAACACAGTGCTTGGTACATTGCACTCAATGCATGACATGTATGCTCCTTGGCCAATGTTTCCTAAATGTGTATGATCTGTTCACTGTCCTCCCAGGGCATTTTAGAATAAAACTCTGACCTGGCCTATAAGGCCCTACATGATCTGAGCCCTTCCTGCTCCACTGACCACCTTGCCTCTGGCTTTCTCTGCTCCCTTCTCACTTTTCAGTCATGTGGCTAGGCCCTCTTTCTAGTTCTTGAATGTGGCAAGGTTTTCCCTGCCTCAGGGCCTTTGCACTGGTTGGTTCCCAGTCAAGTTCTTCCCCCATCTTCTCCTGGCTAACTCCTACTCATCGTTCTTTGCTTCTTTTGCTTCTTTCTCAGAGAGCTAGCTCTGGTCTCTCAAATTAAAGGAGGCCCCCTCCTATTAGTTTCTCTCGAGGCATTGTGATGTGGTTTTCCATTTTTGGCACTTATCACAGTGGTTAGTAAGCTTATTTATGTGCTTGCTTGTTTGTCTTTTCATTTGTTCCTTCCATTATAGCTAAATCTCACTACGGCAGGGCAGGTCTTCTTTGTCCTTGCATTCCCCGCAGCTAGTTCTATGTTGCTCAGTGCTTGGTGAGTGCCGCTCAACAGGAGTTTGCTGAATGAACCAAGCAGCAAACCATGCAAAGATCGCCCTCACATGCTTGGCTCAACCTCCTCGGTGGGCTTCTGGCCTTAAGGAACATCACCCTTGGCTCTGCTTCAAGGGCGATCTCTCCACTCGCTGCTCCACTCCAACACGTTTTCCACCGCTCAGGCACCACGCCTCCGCGTGATCCCTAGTTACAGATGGGCAGCCCGGGCCGTCTAGACTACAACCCCCACAGTGCCCCGCGGGCAGGCGCCACATTATTGGTTGAACCTCCAGCGGCGGCCAATAGGACGTGGCTTTGTTGGCTTGTGCCGCAGCAGCCCGAGTCCCGGGAAGCGCGGGGCGCACAGGGAGCCTCAACCCGGAGTTTGGCCGGTTGCTCTGGAGCCGGGTCGCGTGGCCGTTTGCCCGCTCGCCTCCTGCCATGGGGAGCACCGAGAGCAGCGAGGCCCGCAGGGTGTCCTTCGGAATGGACGAGGAGGAGCGGGTCCGGGTGCTGCAGGGCATCCGGGTGAGCGGGCCGCCGGCGGGCGCGACGAGCGAGCGCGGCTTGGGCCGGGTGGGCGTGGAGGACGCGGGCCGGCCTGAGGGGAGGTTCGGGCCCAGGAGCGGACGGGCGCGCCTAGCTCGTTGAGCCCTTCCAACGCCCGGGTGGCGAGCGTGTCTCCTTCCGCCGTGTACGTGAGGGACCTGAGGCTTGGGGGCTGCCCAGGGTCCGCCATCCTGGAGGGGCCGTCTTCAGGCTTCACTACCCTGGCATCGGGGGAGAAAAGAGTTGGGAACGGGAGAGGTGGGGAGGCCGCATTCCAGCTCCCGTTGACTCGTTGTAGACCTGAATATGTTGCCCTGCACCCCAGTGCACGCGGCTTGTTCTGTGTACATGAGAATGCTACCAGTCCTGGACAACGCAACAGCCTCTTAACTGAGGCTCTCTTCTCAACACCGCAGCCAAAGGAGCAGTTAAAAAGTTGTGAATCAGATCATATGCCCTTCCCCTTGCTAAAAACCCTCCAGTGGATGCCTAGCGCATTTAAAATGAAGAGGAACCACATTACCTTGTTTTACAAAGCTGGTGCTGCTGCCCTGTGTGACCACGTCTCACGCCAATTCCCTCCCTCCCACCTCCCATCTGTTCGCTAGCCTCACGACTACAAGATGTTGGTTTGCTCCAAGCACAGGACCTCCCTCTGCATTTACTGTTTTCTCTTACCTAGCTTTTCTTAGATCTGGCTCTTGTTACAGTTTGAGTATCACCTGAGTTTCTTTCGGTGACCACTCAATCTAAAGTAGCTTCCCACCCCCACTGTCACAGATTTTTTTCATAGTAGGCATCACCATTGGAAACTTTTATGGATAATTTACTTGCTTATTGTGTTACCCACCACAGTGTAAGCTCCTTGAGACTAAGGCTCTTGTCTGATTCAAGACTCTATCCCCAGAACCTAGAAGAAGAATAAAAGCGGCTCACATTTGAGGGCTTAGTGTGGACCATGGGTTCCACTGAATCCTTTACAGGCAACCTCTCATTTACTTTTCAGCAGCCCCGTGAGAGAGGTAGAATGTTACTTGCCCATTTTGTAGAGTAAGCTCAAGTTAGACACTGAGTGGTGTCTATCCAAGGTCACCTAGGTAACAAGTGGGAGAGCTGGGATTGAAGTAGGCCAACTCTAGGGCCTTTTCATTGAATGCTGCACCTCATACACCCATGCATGGCACATGGTGGTTTATAAATGATTGTTGAGTGGTTAAATGGATGAACCCAGTGAAACAGTGGCCAAGTTGAAATAAAATGCACAGAACTGAGTGTAGGTGAATTAGTTATTAGGGAGTAGATCAGAAAAAGACATCAGGAGGTCTGACTTCTGGGCAGATCATTAGCTGGGTGGCCTTTAGAGAACAACTTATCTTTTGAGTCTCGATGACCACATTTCTAAAAAAAGTTGGGGGAGGGTGTAATAAGCCTAGGATAAGATGAAGATGAGTGTGGAAGTGTTTAGAAATGGTAGTGTTTTGTGGTGGCCTCTATTCTTAGTCTAGCATAGTACTTAGCCCATTTGGTGCTTGCTTGATGTTATCTAGTCTTGACCTGGCTCGAGGGAAGACAAAATGGGGAGGAGATGGCTCATGTTTGAAGGTTGAGAGCAGGAGCCTGAATGGAATTTGGAAGAGCACCCTTGGCTCTGTTCGGGTGCTCTCTCACCTTTGTCACCTGGTATCCAGTGTTTGGGAATGTTGGAAAGTTAGGTCAGTCAGGGTCTTCTGTGGTTCAAGGGAGTCCCTTTGAAGATGAGTTCCTCTAAGTTGACAGAAGATCATCATTTTTGGAGGTATATCAGACTAGTATATTTTATTTCTAGTTCCCTTAACAATTCTGCAAAGTATAAGTTCTCTTTAAAGATGGACAGTCAGGCTTAGAGCTGTTAAAGAATTTGTCCAGGGTGTTAACCTACCCGAGTGACTGATGGGATTTTGGCCCAGATCTTTTGGGTGCAAGAAAAGGCCTTTTCTCGCTACTCCAAGGTCCCTCCCGCAGTGATATGCAAAGCAGCCTAAAAATTGTGTGTCAAAGCTTCTACCTGTTCTTACAGGGTACTGGGACCCCACTTAGTTCTCCCAGAGACTGTTGAAACTAGAGGGAGCTTTGGTGACTCTGAATGCTGGGCAAACTCATCAGAGAGAATAACTTGCCCATAGGCACACAGTGGGGTGCATGGCCCCGTACTATAAGAGCCCCTTCTTTCTTTCCTTCCTTTCTCCCTCCCTCCCCGCTTCTGTCCTTCCTTCCTTCCACTTGTGTGCCTGGTTTGGGAGAGGGAGATTTGAGCAAGGAGGTGATAGCAACAAAGTGTTTTGGTGTAGGGGCTTTTTCTACTAGCAGAGTTACTTGAGGGTTGAGGAGTACACCTTGTTCTTAAGCTGGCAAGTAAAAATCAGTGGAGAATATCATTGGATGAACCAAGTGAGAAATTACTTTAGTAGAAGGTAGATGCCAAAGAAGACTATCTGCCCCAGGTCCTTCAGAGAAAGTTAAATATTCTTAAAGACCACTCGTATTTAATCCTCAGGCCCTGATCTTGGAAAGTGCGATAATTCCCTTAAGATTCAATGCTAGGGCCTTGCTACTTTGCACACTTATTTGCATAAATTTACATATTGAGTTCAAGCCCTAATTCCATGGAAGGTAAAAGAAATTTAATTAATGCAAAACACTGCAATTATATTCAACTCCGGTTTTCAAAGCAAGCATGTGTGAAATACATAAAGATTTCATTTTATCCAGTATATTTAACCTCATCCTCCAATGAGAGAAGGCACACACATGGCAATAATGTCTTGTGTGTGCCCACTTTTCCTCTTCTCTGCCTCATGGAAGCAGCCATACTTGGTAATTCAGATGAAGTTGGTTGCTTTTCAACATGCAGGCTCACTGTTCTCCAGCCTTTTCCCCTTCCAACTCCTCAGCTGCCTGCCATTCTTCCCAAGTCACCTGGCCTGCTGCATGATACCTGTGTCCCCAGGCTCATTACACTCTCAGGGCTACATCAAGTTTACCATTATCCGTTGCTTCCATGAGGCAAATCTGGACCACTGCTCATGGGAGGACCAAGGAGGATGTAGTAAGATGCACAAGAAACAGTCCCCAAACATGCCATTCCCAGAGAAGCCATATGCCTGAGCACTGCACCTGTAGCCACAATTTATCATCCAGCACCTCAGTAAATGCTTCCTGTGAATGGGCGATTTGCCAGGCGCTGGGCCTGGCCTTGCAGAGACTATAAGGGACGAAGCACATGGTCCTTGCCCTCATGGACACCTCAGCCCAATAGCAGGAACAGACCAAAAGAAAGAAAAAAGAGGCACACAAAAACTGCAAGTGTTGTGAGGGAAACAAAAGTGTACAAAGTAACGGGGCTCCCTGCTTGAGGAGGGATGCCACCCTGAGGAGTGGACACTGAAGATGCGACGGAGCCAGCCCTGAGAAGCGTGCGCTGTTTCCTGAGCACTAGCTCAGACATTCCACTTGCCTACCTTGTGAGCTGTTCACCCCATCTCAGAAATGACACAGGTTCTAGAAGGTGAAGTAACCCAAGGTCACAGCTAGTTAGTGGTAGTGCTGGAGGCTCAGACATGCCGACTCCACAGGCCATGTGTGTAGCAGCCACACATGGGTTAGGATGTTGAAGAAAGTTGGCCAGGCATTGGGCCTAGACAGGTGATGGGCCCCGAATGCCAGGGAAGGCTGTCTACAGGTTTCGTTGGAGGTAACATTGTAGGTCTATAATCAGGAGTGGCGCTTTGGAAAGATTTTACCTGATGATGGTGGTTTTTCTTTTCTTTTTTTTAAATAGCATTTTTGAGATGTCTTTTACGTGTAAAGTTCACCCATTTGAATGATTTTTAGCACATTTATGGAGTTGAGCAACTGTCACCACAATCAGATTTTAGAACACTTATTCACAAGACCTAAAAAGATCCTTTGTCCCTATTTGCAGTCACTCCCCACTCCCACACCCAGCCCCAGGTAACCACTAATCCTTCTGTTGCTATGCATTTGGTTTTTCTGGACATTTCATATAAATGTACTCACACATCTTTTATGTCTGGCTTCTTTCACTTAGCATAATGTTTTTGGTGTTGGCTTGTTGATGTAGCATATATCAGTACTTCGCTCCTTTTTATTGCCTGGCTGTACTTTGCATTTGTTTACCCACTCACTAGTTGATAGACATTTGAATTGTTCCCAGTTCTTTACTGTTATGAATAATGTTGCTGTGAACATTTGTATACAAGCTTTGTGTGTGTGTGTGTGTGTGTGTGTGTGTGTACATATATTTTCTTTTTTCTTGGATAGATACCTAAGAGTAGAATTGCTGGGTCATTCTGTTTATGAATTTGGTGAGTTGTTAGGTTTAACTTTTTAAGAAACTGTCAAACTGTTTTCTAAAGTGGCTCAACCATTTTACATTCCCACTGGCAATACATGAGGGTTCCATTTTCTCCATATCTTCACCAACACTTGTTATTGTTTATCTTTTTGATTATAGCCATTCTAGTGGGTGTGATATGGTATTTCATTGTGGTTTGAATTTACATTTCCCAAGTATCTAATGTTGAACATCTTTTCATGGGCTTATTTGCCATCCATATATTTTCTTTGGTGAAAGTGTATTCACATCTTTGCCCACTTTTCCTAGGGTTGTCTTTTTACTATTGAGTTATAAGATTTCTTTATGCTGGATACAAGTCCTTTATCATATTACACATTGCAAATATTTCTCCCAGTGTATGGCTTGTCTTTTCATTTTCTTAATTGGTGTCTTTGAAGTGCAAACAGTTGTAATTTTGATGAAGTTTAGTTTATCAATTGTTTTATTAATTGTGCTTTGGGTGTCATATCTCAGAAGTCTTTGCCTAACCCAACGTTATGGATATTTCCTCCTGTATTTTTTCCAAGAGCTTTACAGTTTTGGCTTTTATATTTAGTTCTGTGATCCATTTTGAGTTAATTTTTATATATGTTATGAGGTAAGACTTTAAAATGGGTTGGCAAAGTTCTTCTGTAAATGACCAGTTGGTAAGTACTTTCTGCTTTGCTGACCAAAAGGTCTTTAATCATCACTGCTACTCAACTTTGCCATTGTAGCCAGTCAGTATGTAAACAAATGGGTGTGGCTATGTTCTAATAAAACTTTATTTATAAAATCAAGCATTGGGTTAGATTTGGCTCAAGCACTAGAGTTTATTGAGCCCTGATCTAAATTAATCTTTTTTTGCATGAAATATCTAAATTTTTCAAACTTCATTTGTTGAAAAGACTATCCATTTCCCACTTTGGGACCTTTGTGAATATCAATTGACCACAAACATAAGGGTTTATTTCTGGACTCTGAATTCTGTTGAGAGTTCCATTGATTTATATGCTATAATATGTCCATGCTAGTACAACACTGTCTTCAAAATTGGGAAATATAAAGATGCCAGTTTGTTCGTTTGTTTGTTTTTTAAGATTGTTTTGGCTGTTCTGAGTGCTTCGCATTTCCATACACATTTTAGGATCAGTTGGCAACTTCTGTAAAAAAAAGCCTATTGGGATTTTGACGGGGTTTGTGTTGAATCTGTAGATTACTTTGGGGAGAATTGCCATTTTAGCAATATGGAGTCCTCTGATCTATGAATATGAAATCTCTGTTTATTTAGATCTTTTAGAAATTTTTTCAGCAATGTTTTATACTTTCAGTGAATAAGTCTTACATTTCTTTTCTTAAATTTATTTCCAAGTACTTTGTTTTTTGATGCTATTATGAATGTAATTGTTTTCTTAATTTTTGGATTCTTCATTGCTAGTATGTAGAAATACAATTGATTTTTGTATATTGATCCTGTATCCTGCAACCTTGCTGAACTCATTTATTCAAGTAGTTTTTTTCTGTGGATTCCTTATGATTTTATATAGGTAGGATCATGCTGACTGTAAATAAGGAAAATTTTAACTTCTTTCTAGTCTGGATGCCCCCCCCCCTTTTTTTCATTTTCTTCCTTTATTGCATTGGCTAGAACCTTCAGTACAGTATTGAATAGAAGTGGTGACAGTGAATGCCCTTGCCTTGCTCCTGGACTTAGAAAACATTATCTTCCACCATTAAATATGTTAGCTGTAGGTTTTTCATAGTTGCCTTTTATAAGATTGATGATTTTATCTTTTAATATTCTCAGTTACCTCTTCCTCTCTGTTATTATATCCTGTTTTTTGTTTGTAGGCTCTTGGAGTACAAAGACTGTTTTATTTATTTCAGTGTCTGGCTCATTAATATGTGCATGTTGGACTGCATGCTTGGATTAATGAACTGATGATCCTTTTTTTAGCCAAGCTGGCGATCTTTGGCAGCTGCACATGAGAATTTTACTCTTCTGCTTGTTTTACTTCCAAGCTTTAATACAAACTTGTTCCATTTGTATGCAGCAAACTTCCTCTTCACCTTGGTATTGCCCAGTGATATGCTTCTTGAGTCTCAGCATGAATGTTGATGCTCCCTATCATGCTGTTTTACATTATATCCTTCATGGGGCACCTGGGTGGCTCAGTTTGTTGGGCGTCTGACTCAATTTCTGATCAGGTCATGATCTCATGGGTCATGGGATTGAGCCCCACCTTGGGCTCCGCACTCGGTGTGGAGTCTGCTTGAAAGAGTCTCTCCCTTTGCTGCCCCGCCCCGGGTATGCGAACGGGCTCTCTCTCTCTCTTTTTCTCACTCGCAAATAAATAAATCTTTGTATTATGTCCTTCATCTTAATTGACTGCTTAGAGGCAGCGTGGTTAACAAAGTGTCTCAGAAAGACCTGGCCTTGGGGCGCGTGGGTGGCTCAGTCAGTTAAGCATCTTGCCTTCTGCTTAGGTCATCATCCCTCGATCCTGGGATTGAGCCCCACACTGGGCTCCGTGCTCCACGGGGAGCCTGCTTCTCCCTCTGCCTGCCACTCCCCCTGCTTGTGCTCTCTCTCTCTCTCTGTCAAATAAATAAATAAATGAATGAATCTCTTGGAAAAAAAAAAAAGAAAGAAAGAAAGACGTGGACTTAAGCTCTGACACTCAAAGTAGTAAGTCTCTCTGCCACTCCCCCTGCTTGTGCTCTCTCTCACTCTCTCAAATAAATATATAAATATATAAATAAATCTCTCTAAAAAAAAAAAAGAAAGAAAAGAAAGAAAGAGAGACCTAGCCTTGAGCTCTGACACTCAAAGTAGTAAGTCTCTCTCCTTATATGCAAGATGGACCTGTTTAGCATAGGTGCTGAAGGGGTTGGATCACAAGTCCTCTCCAAACTTCCCCAGCTTTCACACTCTATCTGGCTGACCATTCGGAGGAATGTAGTTAATGTGGCCACAAAAGAAATGCCAGCTTGGAAAATCAGGAAATGGAGTTTCCATTTACTTTTTCCATTCCATTCCATATACACTTTTCTGTGAATGACGTGTGGAGCTGGATGTCCAGTCCAGCAAGCATTGCTGGTCCACATTGCATGCCAGTCCCTGGGCTAGGTGCTTGCCCAGGTGTTACTCTTTTTCATGCTTCCAAAACATTACATCTGATACATGGTGAGGTATCAGAAAATAAAGTAGAGCCAATTCTGCAGGGAAGCAGAGCACTTTAAGTTTCTCTACCTTTCCTCCTTCAGCTGCTGAAGAGTAGAGGATCATCTTAAAGACAGATGAAGACTCAGGTACCTGCATGAAGACATTTTCTTAGTGTCTGTCCTCCAATTACAGGTCAGGGGTTACCAAACTCACTGTGTTCGAGGACAGTAGAGGGCTGGGCATACAACCACGCTGTACTTTAGGGGCAGATTTAGCAACTTCCGAGGGTTTTTTGAATATCCTTTAAATTTTCTCTTAATAGTACTGTAGTGTAACCAGTAGTGACATTTAAATAGTATAAGAGTTAAGGTGATTTCTACCTTCCCTTCTTTCTGACTTTTGAATATAACCCATGTAAGTATAAGATGAAATTCCAACCTAATAATACTCCCTAACTGTGTCACAGTATGGTGTTGAAGATCTTTCTCTGTAAAAGTAAAATCTATAAAGTCATGTAAATATAAGGATAGTTGTTAACTCTAACTCTGACTAAGTTCATCCTGGATCAGTTCCCTCATTTGGGAGGTAAAGACGCTGCACTGGAAGCATCTTTGATCCTTCAGGTCACCGGTCTACCTTTTCCACCTCTTGGTGCACGCTCTTCTGCAGCAGCTCTGGTTTCCAGATCAAATCTGCCAGCTCTGCTACTTCTCTGCGGCTGGTGGAGGCTTCACAATGTTTCCTAGTTGAACCCTCTTTCCCTTCTGCACCCTGGCCCTGGCTATTCTCTTTCATCATCATTCGTGAGCTGTTGACTTTGGATTCTAAATATCTAACCCAGAGCTGTTCCATTGCACGTCCCATGGGTGCTTGTAATTCACTACATCCACTGGAACTCACCTGCATCCCCCACTCTGCTTCCCTCAGAATCACTTGTGTTTCTTATGCCACAGATGGCCCCAGCCAGCCAGTCCCTCAACCAGAAAACTGGGTCCTGCATTACTTTTTTTCTCTACATTTAATGACAGATGTTGCGTTTTCCTTCTAGCCATTTCTGTGTTTTTGCCTCTCTTTATCCCTGCTAACTCTGTCTTTTTCCAGTCCATTCCGTCTTCCTTTGACCATCTGATAAGTTGTTCTTTTTCCCAGTAGACTTGCCTCCCACAAATCTATACCTCCTGGTGCTAGCAGGGTCATTAAAAAAAAAACCCACAAAAACATAAATTTTACTTTTGAATAGGCTTCAGGCAAATGGTATTACAATTCAGGCAGTTCCAAAAGAAGCATGTAGGAAAAAAGTTCACCTCCCTTCCCACTTGTTTCATCTGTGTTGCCCTCTGCGCCAGTCACCCTTACCAGCCGGCCGGGTCAGTGATCGTGCAGGGTTAACGCTCATTACGCCACTCCCTTAGGTTGAAGGCAGATTCTGGGGCCTGGCTCTCGGCGCCCTCTGTGTGCTGGTGCCGCTTGCTGCCTTTTGTCGCACGTGTTGGCCGGGAGGACACCTGCTCCTGCTGTATTCTGAGCTGCTTCATGCTTCGCTGCCTGCAATTCTGTTCTCCTTTGTCTGCTGTCTTTTCTCTCCCTGTGACTGGCTAAATGCCTTGTTATCCTCAGGACCTTTCAGGTGTTACCTTCTGAAAGGCACCCTCTTTGATGTCCCTCTGTCACCCTGGGTTGTCCCTGTCCTGGGTCTTGCAGACTTTGTGCTCACCTCCTATACCTATGGCGTGGGCAGAGGTGATCTCTTCCTTGCTTCCTCCCTTACTGCCCTGTGAGCAGGAGTCACATCTGTTTGTCTTTCCTTCCCCAGTACTTAGCCCAGAGCCGGTTTCTCTCACCCCAAACCGTAAGTCCAGAAACTTTGTGGTATTAATCGATTTGAATTGATTGCCAACATTTAGAACTTAGAGGCTTTACATCAATTCAGTTTTTAGCTCTTTGGGGGAAAAAAATTGAGAGTCTGGTCCACGTTCCCATATGGCGATACTTTCCTGGAGGTGTGAGGTAGTTGTCCTCTCTGGGGGACATTTACTCCTATCAGGGTCCCCACCATGTTGTCCTTGCACTGTTTTATTTTTTTTTTCCCTACCAGGCCCATTCTGTTAATTTCGTTGCTTGCTTGATGCCTGTGGACATTTGTGTTTGCCACGCTCGGTGTAGGAGGTCTCCAAGGGCTCTTCTTGTTCTGACATTCTGGGATTTAAATCTGTGGTAAGCAGCCGGTGGATCTAATTTGAGCTCATAGAAAACTGAAAGACTAGTGAACGAAATCTCCAAGGCAACAGCCTGAGGCAAGGAGAGGAATCTTTTTAGAACCATAATATTGGGCAGTGCCTCTTTAGGGTTTGGGGTGTCCAGGACCAGGAGCCACCGACAGACCCAACTTCCTGCAAGCTTGTTCTTTTGGAAACTGCCCCAGGTGCTCAGCCTCATTGGAGAAACCCTAGGCCCAGCTTGGAAAGGGTAGTGAGCTGCAATTTATCTCCTGGCACCCAGCAGAGCCTCAGACAGTGTCGCCCCAAATGGCCTTGGCCCCGGCTGTGCAGGCCTAGTTCCTGCCGATTCACCACAGAACCTCGGGCAAGCTGCTTCTCTGCACCACACCTTCTCCATTCTTACTTGAGGAGGATGCCTCCTCTCCTGCCCAGAAGTGAGCTGGGGCTGTGAACTCATTTGGTGAACATCAAAGCATTTGCTAATACAAAGAGTAATGCTTAGGAAGTTGCCTCCACATTGCTACTTCTCACATGTGTCTAGATGAGTAACATGTTAAGACTAAAAAAGTGCTAATTTTCATATTGACATTCTCCTAATTTAAGTAGGCTGTCTGTTTTATGAGTACATAGTGCTCCCCCTCCCACCCTTTCCCCGGGGGCTCAGTAAAGCATCATCAAGTGGGGGGAAATGTGACAGGCAAATATTTTTATTTTTCTTGAATTGGCCATTCTGAGAACAGGGTTACTTGTCACGTCACAGTGGCTCTGTATTCCTGCCTTACTTGTGCAGGTATCACTGTTAGGGGCCCAGGGTCGGGATCCATGTCTTTGTCTGGGCACTGAAGACTTCCTATGATGACCTTGGGCAAGTTGTCTCACCTCCCTGACTCCAATTTCTTCATCTGTAAAATGGGAATGCGTTTAGCCCGGGGCCTGGCATGGGAACTGGCTCAGTGGATGTTAGGTAGGTTGTTTCTATCATTATCTCTAAACAGGAGTTCCTGTCCCCATTCCTACATCTGAGTTCCTCTGCCCCAGCTGTGAGCTTTGTTGCCCCGTTCTGGAGGAGGGGAGCATGACATCCGCTCTGTGGTCTGCCCCGGCAGCACTCTGATGCTGGGGATTCCGTAATTTCTTTCTCCACAGGCAACCTCTTGCAGCATCCTATGTAGTGTGTTTACTTGCCTAGGGAACAGAGCTGCCTGAATGGATTTAGAATGTCACACACACGCTTACAGAGCGGTGCTCCGCTCGGCGATGGTGCCTCCCTCCCCCAGTGAGCCAGGCCTGGGCCTTGCTGTCATCTTTCCCTCGTTTTTCCTTTAAGACTTCTTGCAAAATGCATCTTATTTTTAAATGCCAAATGTTCGTAATTTCTCATGAATCCTTTCAGGCTTTTTCCAAGCCTCCATATACAAGCACACTCTTTCCCTTTTTATAGCACAAATGAGAACATAGTGCATATACCACTTGGTAAATTGGTTTTTTCACTTGCCCTGTGCATTCATTCAGATGCCAGATCTCTAGTTACTTCACTTGCATGGAGTCTTTTGCAACGACCCCCACCCCGATTCCTGCAGAGATGACACTTTCTAGCCCTCTCGCTCCTGATGTGCCCTGTTTGTGGCAGCGACCCTGCCTCCAGCCCTTTTGTGACCTCAGCACCTCTTGCTGCTTTGCCAGGCTATTCTGTGTGAAGAGGAGATGGTGACCAAGGCCCTGCTTAGAAAGCACCAGCGGCTCCCAGTTGACTGCAGAAAAAATTCCATTCTCCTTATCTTCTCCTTCAAGGCCCTCACTGGGTAGAGCCCGCCAGCTGTGCACATCTTCCTTCCTTCATGGACCTGCGCTCGGTCAGGCTGAACCTCAGACTTCTTCCTCTGTGCCTTCCATGTGCCCTTCCTCTCTGGAACACCCCTCAACTCCTACCCGTTCTATGGTCGTTTGTTCAGGCCCGTCTCAGGCCGTGTCCCTTCCAACTGACACTTAGGTGCCTTCTGGAGAGCTCCTGGGTATGCTAGCTCAGCTTCTCTCACCTGACGGCTTAGCAGCTCATGTTCTCGGGGCCTTTCACCTTACCCCCCTGTCTGACCATAAGCTCTTTGAGTACAAGGTTCTTGGCTGTTATATCCTACATACTCCCTTGTAATAGCTCGGTGTTATGGACCTGGGCCTTTAATGAGAATTTCTTTAGTTAATGTGTTTAACAAATATTTGAGTATCTCCAGTGTCCGGGCACTTTCTAGGTCCCGAGGATACAGCAAAGGGCAAAGCAGAATCCCATGGAGCTTGTGTTCCGGTGGGAGTGATAACGAGTAGGTGGTCACATGTGTATTCTATGCCGTGGCTAACAACCAGTGCTTTGAGAGAAATGAGGCCGAGGAAGGGTGGGAGGGCGTGGTGGCGGGGTCTTGACTTCAGACAGGGTCAGCAGGGAGAGGCAGGAAGTGCCTTTTGTGGCCAGGCCTACTTGTGACTGGCTGGTGTGCCCTGGTGTCTCTTAGCCAATCCTGGCTCCTTCGCCCTTCATTGCTTTGGCAGTAGTTGGCCCTTCTTGGGGGGCCCTCCTGCCTGTGAGTGCTGCTCAGTAAGTTCCTCCTTCCCTGCTCTTGTCAGGGTCAGCATCCCTTTGCCCCCAGAGCTGACTGGCACAGAGGTTCAGGAGTCCGGCAGCCTGCTGTACAGTGGGGCTTGCACCCTGGGAGCTGTGGGAGCTTCCCGGCAGGGGGCGAGTGCTGTAACCTTTTTGTGTCTTGGCTTCCTCAATGGGAAAGCCGGCTTTATACTGTGATTAAGGAGGTGGTTTGTGCAGAGTGAGTGCTGACTGCCTGTCACGGTTAGTATTAGTAGAGGTTAGTATTAGTAGAGGGCATTACAACCTGTAGCTATTGTGACTCTGATCTGCTCTGATATATTGGGGCAGTGGGACAGTGCTCCTTCCTATCATTGTTCTTCCATCGCAAATGGGGAATACCCATGTGTGTTTTGTAAGGCAGCACTCTGCTCCCCAGCCTTCTAGTTGTGAGGTGGCCATGTGACTTACAGCCCCGTGTGATTTGATAAAGAAACCTCTTGCCCCCTCTTTGGGAACTTGCCTATACATTCAATGCTTTCGGGTGAGGGAAGCATTTTGGTTGCCATCATGGAATGGCAATCGGTAGGAAGTGGGGCCTGGGTTCCCAGCCGTGTTTGTTACCATGGAAGTGTTGAATTCTCCAAGCACGTGTGCCTTTGATTGAGGCCTGATTTGGGCTGTCTGCGGCCTTCCCACCCACTGCCACAATGCTGGTGGAGGGTGGTGGGCTGGACTGGGGGGAGGTTGTCCCTGGAGACGTGGGGAGGCATCAGGTGCATGTGCCATGGTGGAGGCCGGATAAGGCCCCCTCCCCAGAGTCCTGACGTCACTCAAGGCTGAGGGCAGGTGAGGTTTGAGCCACCAGTTGTCAGAGCCAGAGGGTGCTTTAAAAAGACTCTGCCCAATTTAATTCTGTGCAGATTATGGAAGAGGAGGGAAGAAACCTGCTCAAGGTCACAAAGCTGCATGTGGAACACTTAGAACAACACTCAATTTATAGTACATGGCAGCTGTTAACTATCATTACTGTTACTGATTAGTTCATGCAGTTTTGCACACTTGGTATGTGCCTTGTATGGGTGATAATATTTGTATACTGCTTTGCCATTTCCCATAATAGCTAATATTGGTTGTTGACTTGGTGCCGACTGCTTTGTGTAGATTGCTGCATTTAATCCTCGCCATAGCCCCACAGTCTGGACCATTAATTATTTCCATCTCACAGATGAAGAAACTGATTTACAGATAAGAAGTCCCCTGCCCAATGTCACGTAGTTAGCAAGCAGCTGAGTTGGGATTCAAACCCAGGCCTGTCTGACCCCAAACCACTGAACTCCTGAACCGTATGATGTAGTCAGTCCAGCCTCAAGGGGTCCCCATTTTGTAGGTGAGAGACATGCTCAGAGAAGCCAGAGAACGGGGTCCAGGCCACACAGCGGAGCACAGGTAGTGCTCCTCTTTCCCTGCACTGCTCTGGATGTGGCCCTCTGTCTCCTGACCACACAGGATCCTGTCTGGCCACCTCTCATAGCACAATGACCAGTGGGCCTCTGGCACCGAGCTCCCAGACCCGTCTGGCTCCGGAGGCCCCCATTCTGGTTCTGTTGGTACAGGGAGCATTGCCCAGATGGTGTTTATTCTCGCATGACTACTGTGTGTATATGTATATTTGTTGATTAAAATATTACTTGCTGTATTTTGTAGCAACATTAAAAAATATTACAAATCTCCTACTGCCAACAAGAAGCTTGCCAATGTTTTCCTTAACCCCTCACTCACCAAGTGGTGTGGTTCAGTTGATGCCCCCCGAGGCTGGGCTGAGGAAATCGGAGCCTGTGACTCACCTGTGTAGAACCCCACCAAAACTTCCTTGGTCCTTGGATCAAATTTGGGCTTTTTACATCAGTCTGCTAGGGTTTGTGGTCTTGCCTTTGCCTGCCTCCTTGGCCTGGTCATCTGGTCCCATTTTCCTTCTCACACACTGGCCTTCTGTCAGGCACTTGGATGTGCCAGACTCAGTTGTTCTCAGAGGCTTTGCACTTACTCGGGCCTCTGCTTGGTACTAGATAATTTTCTCCAGGATCTCAACATGTCGGCATGATCAGGGCCTCCTCATTTGGGGCGAGAGTATTAACATTAGTGTCCTCCCCTCTAAGGGGCCTTCCCCAATGCCTATGGCTTCCTGCACCGCCTCCCATGTCCCTGTCATACTGCAATGCTGTGTTTTATTCTTTCCTAGCACTTGTCACCTAACGTGGTTCACTGATCTTTAAGACACATGTTTTAATATCTCTGGAACAGGATATCACATAATAGGCAGAATATTAATTTCATTGGTGTTTTTTGTCTTTCTTCAGGTTATATGAAGATAACAGTGTGATTTACAATTGATGGTGTCTTAGGCTGGATGAAATAGGATTTGTGACATTATTTACTTATTTATTGTCTCTTACTTCCCCTGAGAATGTAAGCTCCATCAAACAGGGACCATGTCTCTTTCACTGCTGTTTTGTTGTTTCTTTTCACTCACAGTTTCTAGAATATTGCTGTCACACAATGGATACTTAATAAGCAGATACTTGATGAAGGAAAGTGCGTTGTCGTTCTGGTGCCGTTGGCCAGGCTGCTTCCTCTGGTCCCCGTGTGGCTGCACTACGGTGGTCTCTATGTGCAGTGCACGCTCTTCCTGGTCACGTGGCCCTTTTCCACAGTGAGGATTGGGGCATTACCAGCCATGGCTGCCTCTTTCATGCATATCACACATGCCATTGGTGCTTCACCCACACCCATATGGATTCTAGGACCACCCAGTGCTCTCTTCCCTCAGGACACATGCCCCGTACCCTCTGTCCCTCAGAGGACTGGTGCATCTCACCGAATCCACTTGCAGTTGGAGAGAGGAGGGGAGCGATGCCCTGTGGTGTGCTGGTAAAAGCTTAACAACCAGATTTCTGCCCAAGAAAGGGCCCTTATGTGTAGTATTTGCCAATTTCTGTGGTAGAAATACTCCCCATCATGGCCAATTTCAGGCTACTGTCATGAAGTCAACCAGCTTGCAAAATTACTGAAAATTTAAAAATCAGTTCTTCCAAGCTGGCTTCAGCACACCGTTGGGACACCCAAATCTTCTTTCCCTGTGGCCTGAGTTCATTGTTGAGTGCCAGCTCCATGTCCCCACCTGCCTGGAAGAGCATTCCACCTCAGCCATGCTATCGCCCTACATCCAACCTGGTGTCCCACCTTGGCCCTCTGTGCAGCAAATTTAAGCAAGATGGGCGCACTGTGCTGTGGAGGTACCCCTCCGCTTTCCAATACACTGACTCATTTCAGGTCTTAGTTGCTGTGGCCATAATGAAGGAGGGAGCCAACGGGCTTGTAGGGGCTCTTTCCCTGTCTCATTTGAGATTTTATATCTACATTCCATCTCATTTGCTGCTCTTTCAAAATAGTCTCTTGATTTCCCTTTTCCTGGCATTCTCAAGTTGTCCCACTAACTACAGATCAGAACTCCTTGTTCTTTTTTTTTTTTAAAGATTTTATTTATTTATTCGACAGAGAGAGAGACAGTGAGAGAGGGAACACAAGCAGGGGGAGTGGGAGAGGGAGAAGCAGGCTTCCCGCGGAGCAGGGAGCCCGATGCGGGGCTCGATCCCAGGACCCTGAGAAGGCAGATGCTTAATTGACTGAGCCACTCAGGTGCCCCATGGAACTCCTTGTTCTTAACTCTGCATCTCCTTTGTTCCTTACTGAGGCAGCACCAGGCAAAGCCTCTCATTCCATGCCACCACCACTGCTGCTGGTGCCGCAGGCCCTTGTCACTTCATGACCAAGATCCCACTGCCCACTCCATGTGCTCCCTGTAGCACTGCTGAGAACACAGCCTGTGTTCTTTCCTGGCTCCGAAACTTTCAGCAATGCTCTGCAATTGTTGGAGCCCTTCTGCCTGACTTTGAAGCTTCTCTCAGTACCGGCTTCATCCAAATCCACCTTTACAACCCACACCTTCCAAAATGAACTTAGGGCTGCAGGCACCCTGCTCTCTGACTACCCGTTCCCCTTTTCTCTGTGCCCCACCTTGTACCATGAGAGACACCCCCTGTCCCCCAATACCCCATAGCGTCTGTTGAATCCTGCTCCCATCCTCAGGAACCCACACAGGTGCACCTTTCATGGGATACCCTGCTTTTGCTGAGTGACATCCTGTCTGGACTGCTCATTTTTGTCTTTTGTTCTCTCTTTTTATTTGTAGCTGTTTTGTTGAGATATGACTCAACATACCATACAACTCACCCATTTAAAGCATATAAGTCAGTGGGTTTTAGAATTTTCACAGGGATGTGTAACTATCATCACAGTCATTTTTAGAACATTTTCACCAAGCCCAAGGCAACCACTAACCTGCTTTTTGTCTTTAGAAGTTTGCCTGTTCTGGACATTTTGAATAAGTGGAATCATATAACGTGTTGCCTTTTGTGTCTGGCTTACTTCCCTTGGCATAATGGTTTCAGGTTCGTGCATTTGGTAGCATGTATTAGTACTTCGTTCTTTTTTACAGCCATATAGTGTTCTGTTGTGTAGATAGACCACATTTTACTTACCTATTAGTCATTTGATGAACATTTGGGTTCTTCCCACTTTTTGGCTATTATGGATAATGCTGATAAGAGCGTTCACATACAAATTTTTGTGTGGATATATTCATTTCTCTTGAGTAGATACCTGGGAGTGGAATTGCTGGATCAAATGGTAACTCTCTGCTTAATGTTTTGAGGAACTTCCAGGCTGTTTTCCTCAGTAGCGGTGGAACTTTATATTGCCATCAGCAATGTGTGAGGGCTTTGATTTCTCCATATCCTTGCCAACATTTGTTATTATCTGACTTTTGATTATAGCCTTCCTGGTGGGTATGAAGTGCTATCTATCTCATTGTGGTTTGAATTTGCATTTCTCTTATAAGTAGTGATATTGAGCATCTTTTCATTTGCGTATTGGCCATTTGTATATCTTTCTTGGAGGAATATCTGTTCAGATATTTTTTTGCTCATTTTTAAAATTGGGTTATTTTTCTTTGTATTATTGAGTTGTGGGAATTCTTCATATCCCTTGTCACGTGTATGATTTGCAAATATTTTCTCCTATTTTGTAGATTGCCTTTTCACTTGCTTTATTGTGTCTTTTGGTACATAAAACTTTTTACTTTTTTTTTCTTTAAAGATTTTATTTATTTATTTGACACAGACAGAGATAACGAGAGCAGGAACACAAGCAGTGGGAATGGGAGAGGGAGAAGCAGGCTTCCTGCTGAGCAGGAAGCCCGATGCGGGGCTCGATCCCAGGACCCTGGGATCATGACCTGAGCTGAAGGCAGACGCTTAATGACTGAGCCACTTAGGCGCCCAAAACTTTTTACTTTTGATGGAAGTCCAAAATATCTAATTTTCTTTGGTTACTTGTGCTTTTGGTGTCATATCTACAAATCCACTGCCAAAGCTGAGGTCATAAACACTTACCTCTATATTTTCTTTTATTTACCCTTAGATTGTTTTAGCTCCTACATTTAGGTCTCTGATCTATTTTGGGTTATTTTGTATAGTGTGAGGTAGCTATTCAACTTCCTTCTTTTGCATATCGAAATCCAGCTGTACCAATGTCATTTGTTGGAGAATAAATGAGGGTTCCTTCCCCCATTAAATTGTCTTGACTCCTTGTCAAGCAATTGAATGTAGACATATAGGCTTATTTCTGGATTCCCGATTCTCTTCCACTGCTGCATATGCTTGGTCTTCTCTTGTCCTATATTATTAATTAGCTATTTGATTTGTATTTATTTGAAATACTAGAGGGACTCAGTTGTTAGTATTATAATCTTTTGTTGCTAAAAAATGTCCATGGTAAACAGTTACAACACAGAAATGCCCAAAGTGAAAGTCCTGCCCCACCTGCACCTGGACCCCACTTGCAGGACATAACCATCGTGTTTCCTCTGTAGCTTTATAGATGTTCACTTCTGACCAGATACGTGTATTTGTGGATATGCATATATGTGAAAATTCAAATGCACGGCCACATTTGTGAATGTATACTTATGCTTACTGACATATTTATATCTGTATGTCTGCGTTTCTACAATTGCATTTCTCTTTTTACAAAATTGGGCTATACAAAGGGTTCTGTGACTTTAAACATCAGGAGGCTATCCCATACACCCTTCCATGTCAGTCGTACGTGTTTTACCTCATTCTTTCTTAATGGCTCCATCATATTTCATAGACGGTATATACCATCATTTCTTCAACCAGTTCCTTATTTATGTTTTTCCTTTTTTTCTTTTTTTCCCTATTCCATTTCTGCTGTGTACATGTGGGAGCACTTTTCTCGGCTGGGTACCTGGAAGTGGAGTTGCTGATCATTGCTTTTGTCTTAAAGTCATTTTTAACGTTTTCCCCTCAACTGTGCTTTATGATGCCTTGCACATATTAGGTACTTAATAAATATTTACTGAAGTGAACTCTTAAGGGTTTTTACTCTGGATTTATCCCTAGCTTGCCATTTGATTTTAGTAAGCTGTTTTATGACACCCTCATGCCTATTTCGCTTCCTCTGAAATGAGTGAAAATGTTGGTTATCCAGTCTTCATTAGGTGGAACTGTAGTGGAATGAGTCAAGCAGTGTTGTGATGTCTACTCTGTGTGTGGTGCTGGGGTTATACAGAGAGGAGTGGAAGGTCACCCCAGCCTTTGAGGTGTTTGCAGATCTTTAGGATGAGGCAGGTAGGACATATGGTACTTCCTTAAGAGCACACATGTGTTATGATGGGAGTGAAAAGGAAGGGGAGGATTGATGCTTGCCTTGGGTGCTGTCAGGGAAGGTTCCACAGATGAGGGACACTGAGATGCCCTCAAAGGAAGGGGAAGCTTTGGACTGGTGGAAATGTGCTGGGGCTGGACGGCTGCTGGTGGTTCTCGGCCAAGGAGCAGTGTAATGGATGCAGAGGAGGTGAGGAAAGTGATTCCATGGCGTGCAGGGTGGGGAGCAGTAGGAAACTACTGGAGAGCCAGCAGGGGACCTGCTGTGGTCAGCCTGGAATCCACACAGGTCTTTGGCACTAATCTGCTAGGCGCTGGGCCACCTTGAGAAGTTTTGAATAGAATTATATTCTTGAAGTTGGTTATTTCTGGATTTCTGGAAGAAGGCTTATTTCTGGATTCCCGATTCTCTTCCACTGCTGCATATGCTTGGTCTTCTCTTGTCCTGTATTATTAATTAACTATTTGATTTGTATTTATTTGTATTATTGAGTTGTGGGAATTCTTCATATCCCTTGTCACATGTATGATTTGCAAATATTTTCTCCTATTTTGTAGGTTGCCTTTTCACTTGCTTTATTGTGTTTTTTGGCACATAAAACTTTTTACTTTTTTTTTCTTTAAAAAAGGAGGAAGTGGTGTGCTCAGTCAACCGGGGGCATGGATAAAGGGGCATCTTCATTTGTAGAGGTTTCTTTTTTTTTTTAGTATATGTGCTGCCGAAGCGAGCACCATTTGTAGAGGTTTCTGTGATATAACTTCTTCCCTCTCCCTCTCTTCCCATCCCTCAATTCTTCCCTTAGCTGTCTGAAAATGTGGTTAACCGCATGAAGGATTCCAGCCAGTCTTGCCAAGCAGGCCAGCCTACTTCCCCTCCTGCCCCTCCACCTTCGACATTTGGCACCTCTAAAGGCCCAGAGAAAGGTATGGCGGTTTGCAGGGATTCTGTGGAGGGCGGGAGTGGGGTGTGAAAGGAATGACAAACAGCCTTCCTGTCAGAACAGATTTGACAGCTAATGTGGCTCCTGTTTGTTTCTGGGTGATGTAAGCAACTCCTTTCTGATAACTGCTTTTCAGGAGAGTGTGGCTTTCATGCATGACAGATGCTGTCTGCTCTGATGAAAGCAGCACATTTAGTCAGAGTGCCTGTGACTGGGGCTAGACTGGTTTCCCTCACTGTTTCAGTTTCTCCATATGTAACAAATGAGGCAAAAGGGCTTGGTAACTCAGGGAAGAAGTTGCTGTTAAGGATCCCTAATAGACACATTGTCATTATTGTTCAGTATGGTTCAAAGAGTGATAGGGATTTATGTGAATTGGGCCAGCTTAAGGGAATTGAGTTGATGACTTGACCGTTGACCTCAGTACCTCGAACCAAACACTCACATCAAGTGGTACTGATCTGGCTCCTGGGACGGTTCACCCTGGGCTTCTAGCAAGGCCTGCCACCCCGTACCTTACAGGGATTCCTCTTCCCGTGCCCATGCCAGGCTCACAACTCATTTGTTCCTTCCTCTGTGGGGTCCATGACAAATTAAGAAATTTGTGCTTTTCTCCAAACAATGACTTTCAGCAAACACAAAAGAATGAAACAATTTAAAAAGGGATATAAGGTACAGAAATATTAAGATATTACAAATAAATTTGGACAATCTTTGGGGCAGCTGCTACTCTCTTCAATAAATACCTCTTTATGAGAGTCTTGGTCTTACCTATCACCTGCAGCTGACTTTTCGGCCAGTCTTCCTTATTAGGTTGTAAGACGGTAGAAGATATCCCCACCATTCAGTGTTTACTGGCTACTGGCCAGGGATCAGGACAAGTACCTCGTGCTGGTGCACAGAGATGTGTAGACAGGGATGCCCCCCCCCTTGTGGCACACACGGCTCTAGTTAAGGAGCCAGATGTATAACCCTGTAGGTTACATGTATCACGATGAGGCAACACTAGAAGCATGCCCATGGCTAGGATAGCACAGAGGAGTGACTGGTTATTTTAGGGAGGGGCTTCCAGGGGAGATGATGTTTAAACTGGATTTTGAAAGATAGAGCAATGGCAGATGGGCAGTTCAGGCATGGTAAACAGCGTAAGTATAGTCCCAGAGGTGTGGCGCAGCTTGGCCTGTGTGGGGCCCTGGAAGTGATTTGCTGTCTCTGGAGTACAAAGTACAAGGAAAGGGGAGCGCTTGGGGCAGTGCTCAGGGGCCAGATTACAGACCTCTGCACAGAAGCCAGAGAGCTCTGCCTGCATCCTTAATGGCTGGGGGCTCTAGCCAGGGCTGCTACCAGCTTTCCTCTCTGTATCGTCTGCCTCAGGGCTTCCCGAGCAGTAGAGCAAACTAGTACCAGGTTTGGACCCATCCTGAGATCTTTTTGAATATCTATCAGTGAGGCGGCAAATGAGAGTCTTGAAACTCTCACAAGACGCTCTTGTCCTTTAAAAATGGGGTGGCTCTCCACGATATCTCTAGCAACTGACAGGAGCGGTGGGGGGTGGGAGGTTGAAGAGGGCTCTAACTTAACCCAGGACACTTGAATAAACTGGATTAACTGGTAAGAGGGAGAAAGTGATAAGTAAGCAAAGAAGGCCAAAATCTAACATGCACACATCAGCTTTAGCTTCGGAAGATGAAAGAAGCACTGGTCTCAGTTTTGGTAAGTTTCACCAGTTTAAGGAGCAAGAATGGTGGTTCATTTGTCATTTGGTTTTAGTTATAACAAAGTATTTTGCTGTTTAAATGATTGTGAGTTTGAGTTTCTGAATGCTGAAGAATAGTCAGCATAAATGGGCTATCTTGAAGTTGACTAATTTTAAGATATTTTTACTTTTAAAATCAGTGTTTGCTTTCATTTTAGTGATGGAACAAGATTAGAAAAAGAAGTTAAAATTAAATCTTATGTCATACCATACCTCAAAATAAATGTCAGAGGAAAGAAAAGATTTAAATGTATGAATTGAAGCCATAAGAGTACAATGATAATACATATAATAAGTAGACTTCCTAAGCACTCCATTAACTCCATCAAGAAACCCTAAATTAAGAAGAAAAGTGGGAAATGTAACTCTAAGGAATTAGACAATTTAGAAAAAAATAAATGAAGAATGAATGATAAACTAGGGAAATGTAACATGACAGAGTATTAACAGTCCTAACATAGAGAGTTCTTAGAGCTCTTTGACAACTCAATAGAAAATGTGTACGAATGGTTGTAAACATTTGATGAGGTTCTCCACTTTGCTAATAGTGAAGGACACACATTAATGAGTGCTCCCAAGGGGCAGGGAAGTGGGCAGGCTCTTACACACAAGGTGGGAGTATGGATTAGTGCCACATTCTCTGCCACAGGTAGATACATTATTTTCCTAGTTATGAAAAAAAAGTTGTATGAAAAGCAAAAGTAGATATGGTAAATTATATCTCAATAAAGCTGTTGTAAGTAAACAAATAAGAACAGAGGGCATTATGTCAGAGTAAAAACTGGGCAGCGGTTTACTATTTTTTATTCCCATTTGAGAACCTGGCATGCTACCCAGGAGCACTTAGGTGTGCCCACCTCGCCAGGTGGCACTGCTGTGCCCATCCTTCTGTGAGAGGTAGTCTGAAAGCATGAAACGTAGGATGAGTACTTTTGGAAGTGCCTCCCTGAAGGGTTGAGTGCTGGAGCCTCTGAGTTCAACGTGCTTTAAAAGGTCTTGGCAGTGGAATAGCAAATCCTCACATGTTCTTTCACAAAGCCTGGTTCTTCTACAGTATTTTTGTGCAGTCCTAGATGCTGCTGCTTTAGAAACCTGTGATGGAGGGGGAGGACATTTGGCCAAGCCACAGAAAAGTGTTGAGCTTTGGCTGAAAGATGGTTTGGGAAGGGTGAAGGCTGTGGAGGAGAGGGGAGTAGCAAAACCTTCAGTGTCACCAAGTGGTGGAGAGACAAGTGGACTGGGTTTGCTTGGAAATCACCAAGTTCATGGCCATCCAAAGGTAGCCCTGTAACAACTTAAGAGCCCATTAAGATTAGAGGTGATGAAGGTCCGGTGATAGATAAAATGTCATTAATATGAGGCATTTGCCACATTCAGGGTTAGAAATCTGTAGAATGGGCTCCTAAGGGAAACATTCAAGGAGCTCCTACTGCCAAAACAGAGACCTTGGAGGCTGTCCTTTGAGCATGGAGCAGAGTAGTGGGTCCTGCAGCCCTTCCGGGCCTGTGTTTGGGAGATGACCTAGAATCCAAGTAGTTGTAGAGTGAGGAGTGATGGATAGGGAACACTGCACTCAAGTAAGACTGGCTGGATCAACGATGTGTTCTGTGTCTGTCCTTGGGGCACATCCATCCAGGGAGGTCCACTCCTGAGCCCTTTCCTGGATGACCGCCATGCCTTTGTGGATCTTAGGCTGCTGCTGACTGGCCTTTTCTTCTCTTCCCTTTGCAGACTCCAAACTGCCCAGGTCTGAGTACGGTGGTGGCCGGCGGTCTTCCAGGATGGAGGAGGATTTCCTCAAGAGGTAAGCCCAAGTATCCATTCACCCCTGGCCCTGTGCTCTGACCAAACGCTCTCTCCTCACCAGGTACCTCCTCCTTGCCTGAAGGCCCAAGGGTTTGTCTCACATATTTTGTCTTATTGAGATTGCACAGGAATCCTATAGTTTAGGTGGCACTGGTCCTAGTTTAAAAATGAAGAAACACCAAAAGTATCCTGGGAGGGTTGACTGCTGATGTTCTTAAAAATTCACTTTATTTAAAAATTTTTTTTTTACTTTTTAAAAAATTTTATTTTATCTAAATTCAATTAATTAACATATAGTGTATTATTAGTTTCAGAGGTAGAGTTTAGTGATTCATCATTGCATAGAACACCCAGTGCTCATTACATCACTGAGTGCCCTCTTTAATGCTCATCACCCAGTTACCCCATCCCACCAAAAATTCACTTTAAAAAGCTAGGACTGAGTAGCTGAGTGGCTGGACCTTTTGTGTGTATGCATGCTGGCATATTTTTAAAGATATGGAGAAGAAAAAGAACCCTCACAATTCTAACTAGTTGCCTAGATAGACTGGCTCCAGAGTGTTGGTGACTTCCTATTGGCACAGGCCACACTCACAGAGAGCTGGCGACACCTCTGAATAGGGACCTCTGTCCCGTCCGCTGAGGCACAGAGGCCCTCAGAATGTGGTGTGCTTCCTGATTGTGCCCCGCACTAGTTATGTGACTCTGGAACATCACTGCATTTTTGTAGGCCTCTGAGAAGAGCATAGCTGGAGGACCTCTTTGATGGGGGTATTGTCCTGATTAAACATGTTAATGCATAGGAAGCACTTAAGCCCAGAACCTGGGAGAGTTCTCAGTGAATGTTAATTGTAGTTGTCATTTACTGACTTCCTCTCTACCATTTAGGACCCTGGCCTCTGTAACAGAGGACCCAGTGTGGTAGCTTAGGGGGCCCAGTTCAGCCACAGTGGGTGGCTCCCTCAATTAGATCAGCCGACCCGGGTGTGTTCCATAGTCATGGACATTGTGGGCTTCAGCCCACATTCTAAGAATTTCCCCTCTCTGATCCTAAGAGGTCTCTTCAAGAATAACTAACCTGAACCTTTTTTTTTTTTTGAACTTCTGAATATTTTAAAAATGTTCAACTAACACATGCTAATGAAAGACTTGGGAAATACATAAAATGAAAAAATCACCCATAGATTCAGAATAACCCCTGTTAATATTTTGGAGTATTTCTTTCAAATGTCTTCTTTCCTCTAGTTGAGGATTATTTTTTTCAAAGTTACATATAATTTTATATCTTGTTATGTTCACATAGTTTTACAATTATTTTCCATTTGTTACACCTGCTTTATAAACATTTTAATTTCTAAAAGTGTTATTTATTGGTCCTCAATTTTTAGATTCAGGCTATTGACAAATCTAAGAATATATTGGTCTAATGATGACATAATGTACCATTGCACAATTGTACCATATGTTCTTTAACTTGACCTTGATGTTGGACATTTAAGTTGTTTGCATTTTTCCACACTATAATAAATAAGTCTATAAGAGCATCTTGGTACTAATAACCTTTTTCTGTCTTTAGGATTATTTTACTAGGCAGAATGCCCAGAAATGAAAAGTTAAATGTTCTAAACAAAAGACTGCTGTCATCTAAACTGTTCAGGCTTTCAAGTGGAGGCAGAAGGATGTGGGGTTTCCCACCCTGCCTGCCCACTGTGTACCAGTGCCTAGCCTGGGATTGAACCTGTGCCCCAAGAAGCTCTCATTTGGCCTATGGCTGTCTGATTCCTCATCTGGTGGTCAGGTCTCCTTCTGTTCCTAATCTGTACTGTCCTGGCTGAGAGCATATCACTGTATCCCCTTGCCTTGGGGACGATCACTGATGCCTGAGCCTTTCCCGCTGGCCTCAGAGATCCCCTGGCCCACAGGTCCCCATCCCCTGCCAGCTGAAGTGAGTACGCAAACCTTTTCTTGGCTACCTTCTGCCAGTCAGGCCGTCTGCATCTGCTTCCCTCCATCTCTCTTCTGGCACAGGTATAAACAGGAGCAGGCCAAGGTCCAGGATGAGCTATTCCAGGTGGTGACGAGGGAAAGAGAGGCAGCCACAAAGCATAGGAGTGCATCCCTGCAGCAGGGGGAGGGCAGCATTGACCAGGAGAAGCAGAAGTCAACCCAGCTGGTGAGTACAGATCTTCCTGAGCTGGCCTTTTGTGCTCCAGCAGAGGTTAGGCCCTGGAGCCTGATCTGTCTGAAGCCCTGGGGCCTGGCTCCACCTTTGTGGAAAGGGTGTCTTTCTGGGGGACCAGGGGCTTGAGTTCTTATAGCCCTAACTCTACCACTGACTTGCTTTGCCATCTCTGGCCTGTATTTTCAGTTTCTGGAGCGCTAGGTTATATGGTGAGGGCTGGATCTTTCAGCAGTCTGGTCCCTCTCTCTGAAAAGTCACAGTTTTAAGTGGTATATGTACCAGGAGGGTGTGAAGGGAGAGTACTAGGGGCTTGAGGGCATGCAATAATGAGATGGAGAACACAGTTTTTTAAAGGTGGGCAGTCTGGGTACAAATTCTAGCTCCCTGCTTACTACCCCGGGCCTGTCCTCCAGTGTCTGTGAGCCTTGGTTGAGGATCATGATGTTTGCACATAGGATTGCCCAAGGGATTAGGTGAGATAATAACTGTCCCGGGCTTATCATGTGCCTGGCAGATTATAAAAAACGTACTGTTATCGCTGTTACTGTTATTAATGCCTTTAATTGATGGGAGACTATTAGTTAGGATTCTTTCTGCTGTGAGTGAAGGCTTTATGTCGTAATCCCAGAAGTCTAGAAATGCCCCAGGCTTGACTAATTCAGCAGCTCACTGGCGTCATGATCCCCATTCTCCTTCTGCTCTGCTATCTTCAGTGTGCCAGGGTGTCCTCAGGCTAGACATTCCTACAGGTCAACGACAGCTGCCTCTGAACTCTGCCAGGTCTTATGCAGATGGGGACACACCCAGCAGAAGAAGAGAAAACTTTCCTGGAAGCCCCCCAGCAGAAGGCCTCTGACGTGGCACTGGCCTGAACTGCACTGGGGGCCCATGGCTCAGCCAGTCCTCTGCAGAGGGAACAGGGAGTTCTGACTGGAGCAGGGGCTCTTTTCTAGTCCCACTGGAAAGGGGTGGGCATCCAGATAGAAGTTGGACTGATAGTAATAATTCTCCCAATTCCATTTCCATGTGGGAAAACCCCCACACAGCCTCGAAATTCTCTGACACCAGCTGGGTGTCCTCCAATTCAACTCCATCCTGAGACTCCACAGGGTAAGGGCTCAGGGCACAAGACTGTCCCCTCCCCACACTTCAGATACCTCTCAAGGCCAGGTTGTCATCTGTGCTTCTGGTTGACCGGTTGTGAATCAGAGGTTCCCATGATCCCCTCATTTGACTGATTTGCTAGAGTGACTCAACAGAGCTCAGAGAAACGTTTAACTTACTAAAAGGATTATGAAAGGATTTAACTCAGGAACAGCCAGATGGGAGAGATCCATAGGGCAAGGTATGTGGGGAAAGGGTGCAGAGCTTCCATGTCCTGTGCCAGCACGCCACTACCCCAGAGCCTCTAGGTGCTCGCCTACCTGGAAGCTCTTCAGATCCAGTTGTTTTGGGGTGAAACTGGGGTGAGGCTTCATTACCTAGGCATGACTGGTTCAGTCATTGACTACTAGTGATTGAACGCAACCGTCAACCCCTCTCCCCTCCCTGGAGCTTAGGGGTAGGACTGAAAGTTCCAGCCCTCCAACCAGTGGTTGGCTCCACTGGTAACCAGTCCTCATCCTTCCATGCAGTCCAAAAGTCATCTCATTACCATAAAGAAAGATGCCTTTATCCCTCTCATCACTTAGGAAATTCCAAGGGTTTTAGGAGCTCTTTTTTTTTTTTTTTTAAAGATTTTATTTATTTGACAGAGAGAGACACAGCAAGAGAGGGAACACAAGCAGGGGGAGTAGGAGAGGGAGAAGCAGGCTTCCCGTGGAGCAGGGAGCCCGATGCGGAGCTCGATCCCGGGACCCTGGGATCATGACCTGAGCCGAATGCAGATGCTCAACGACTGAGCCACCCCGGTGCCCCAGGTTTTAGGAGCTCTTAACAGTAAAGACTAAATATTTAGTTCTTATTTAAGTTAGGATATCACAGCAAGGAATGGGGGTGGGGTGGGGGTGGGAAGAATGGCTGTAGCAGCATCTAATGTCATCTGCTTCAGAGGCCATGGGCCAGGAGACGAGTAGCAGCCTTGCCCTGCCTTAGGTGGGTGGCCTGGTATACCCTGTGCTGCACAGAAGGAAGTTGCAGACGAGGTGAGATTGCCATTTGGGACTGTGCCCTGGGTGGTGGCTGGGAGGAAGGCCTCTGCACAGATGTTGAAAGCTGCAGTGGGTACATAACAGATGCTCGTTGAACTAGGCCCTCTGGGAAATATGAACAATACACCCTTGTCACCCTTGGGGAAGACAGACTTAAACCAAAAACTTAGAGAAAGGCCACATCGGTTTCAGTAAGCGTGAAGTGGAGCTAAAGATGATGTGCTTGTGAATGCAAAGGCAGTGGTGTCAACTGCTGGTGGGAGACACAGCTTTGACCTCAGCCTTGAGCAATATGGCTGGGACCCCAGGCTGAGGGAGCAGCTGCGGGGAGATGGGTGGGTATGGAGGAGGTGACAGGACACAGTGAGAGAGGTGAGTGAGGCGGGAAGCCACTTTTTAGAAGACCTTGGGCACCTTGCAGACTTGACCCACAAGATAGCCCTCCGTGACTGAAACCTCGGAAGAATCCCTGGAGACCATGAGGATGGCGATGATGCGATCTGACTGGTGTTTTTAGAATCCTGTGGCATCCTGGTGAAGAGTCAGTTGGTACAGAGAGAAACTGGGGTGAGTATGTGGTTTTAGGGGCTCTGGCAGTTAGTCTCTGCAGGGCAGGTTGTTGTCACCCCTTTTCAGGGAGCCTGACAACCAAGTGGAAAGGACCCTGGTTCTGGAGGTGAAGGGTTAACCAATATGGCATGAGCAATCCCAGCTGGCCCCCTGAGACAGTCACCTAGCATGGAAAAGTGCAGCCTACAGGTGTGGTGTTTCTTCCTTCTCATCTGGAACGTGTTAATTACAATGAAAGAAAATTCACAGCTTCCCTTCTTCCACCTGTGAAGGAGAAGGCTGGGTCCTGTCTCCTCAAGACTGTCCTTGGAGGAGAACCTTTACTATCGGGAAGGGACTTAAATGACCTTCACTACAGCTGTGTGGGTTTTCCTTTTTAACAAAGGGCAACTTTAGAATAAAGAAAATAAATCTTTATTTGATCCCCCCTCCCCAAATTTCTGGATGGATAATGCTCTTCTGAACCTGAGTTCTTAGGGAATAGGGAAGCAAGTGACTTCCTTCATTTTGAAAATGTTTATTAACTACTTTTCTGGGTGTTCCCATTTTTTTTGACTGTTCAACATCCACCTCTCCATGCAGTTGGTGTCCTGTTTCCTTTTGGGAATTTACCTGTCTCCTGTTATGCGTTGTCTTGGTGGGATTGCAATGCCAATGCCCAACTTCCTTTATGGAAGCCAGGTCTCTTTTCTCGCCCTGCCATGGCATAGCCACCCCCGGAGGGCAGCCAGTCAAACCCTCTCTCTGGGGACTTAAGTTCTGAGTGAGTGAAGAGGCCAGGGTAGGACTGTAGCCCAGGCCTGCTCATCAGGATCTTCACGCAGTGAAGCTGTCTTCCTGTCTCCCACACCTCCACGGGTATCCGTCGGTTTCCCTCCGGTCCTCCGCCTTCTTGAGGAGGGAATTGTCTGCTGATGACCCGAGGTCAACTCTCCTTTGCTTGCTTTAGCTGGAGCTGGTTTCTGTTATTTGGTGCTGTAACAGATGCATAGAGACACATGAGCCTGGTTTTGGAAGGCTTCAGCCAGTCAATGCAGAGAAGGGAAGCCAATTCCAGACCCTTTCTGTAAGTCAGCAGGGTCGTGAGGCACTCACCTAGATGCTGAGGATGCTGAGTGATACCATAGCCACCCCTCCACTTGGGTTGTTGTGGCTGGCAGGGCCTTTTAGTGGAGATCATTTCAAAACTGTACGTGTGCTTTGGAGGATTTAAATAAAAGGAAAAAGATGGAGAAAGGACCTGAACAGAAGCTTAGGGAATTTTCTTTCCTCATCTGAGCGTTCCATATGTACAGATTGAAGGAGCCTGCTGGGCTTGAAGGAGCCTGCTGCGCAGGGCACTTAAGGCCCTAGTGTTTGGGTCATAGCATGTTCTGGCCTTGGGGCCAGGTTGGACCCAGAGGTGGACATGGCGTGGTCTCTTGCTGTATGAGCTGGCTGCCCGCTTCTTCTTGGGGCCTCCAATGTCTGGCCAGTGTCCTCAAGCCCTGCACCCTTGCACCTGTAGCCTTGTCTGGAGGACTTTTTCCCGAGTATGCTGAGTGCAGTTTGACTTTTAATGTGCTCTTCTGCCCTCTCTTTGACAATATTGATTTTTTAATCCTCTTCTGCATGAGGGAATGTTTCAGCTCATTATTGGGAAAAATTAATAAAGCTAATGACAAGGAAAGGTAATAATTTTTATAACCTACTTCTGATGACAAAAGCGTTTCCGTTTCCTATCTAGTGCAGTAGTGGACTGTTTTTGAGTATGTTGTGTGTGTTCCCTACTACTCGCAGACTGTAGAGCCCTGGATATAATTGGGGTGAAGGCCCTGTGTTTCAGTGGAGCTTATGTTAGTAAGGCATGCTTTCCTCTGAGTTGGGGGAGGAAGTTTGGAGTCCCAAATATTCTAGAGAGAAATAAGAACAGAGCAGTTTCTGGGGCTGTCTTCTGATCGGCAGAACTTTACTTTAGGGGAGAATGAGATTTATGACCTTGCCTGTTGGGATTCCTGACACGTTAGGTATGAGATTGAAGTACACCTGATGGAAAGCAAAAACTTTCATTTTCTTTTTTGGTGAGCAATTCTTTTATTATTTTCTGTATATATTGTCTACATGCCTGTTGTGTTAGGCACTCGGTTCGTTTCTTGATAAGTGGAAACAAATGAGAAACAGCTTCTGTTCTTGAAAAGCTCTGTTCATTAGGGGAGGTAAGTATTCTCAGAAGTGACTGGACAGTGTCACGGTCTCAGACCAAAGGGATAGGAAAGCACTAGAGGAGGAAGGAGGTGGTGACAACAGACTCTTCCTGGCAGGGTGGGAAAAACTTCTGAGGGGAGGTGACCTGTGGGCTAGATATTGAAGACTGAGGAGAGGCTCACCAGGTGGAGAAGGCTAAAGGCTGAAGGACGAAGCCTGAGCAGAGTCTGAGGGCGGGTGGGGACAAGCCGCTTGGCTGCGGTCTAGGGGCATGGGGTGTGGCAGGCAGATGTGGGCCTGGGATGAAATTCTGCAGGTCTGATGGCGATCTTTGTGGGAGGGTTTTCTTATGCCTCAAAAGAGATGCACAAGAAGAGAGAGCTTTTCTACTACTGGACCGTGGCCACAGAGAAGGGTCTAAAATGGCAGATGAAAAAGTGGGGACCAAATCCTGCCACTGGCCAGACGTCAAAAGCAAGTGCTTCTCCACCTGGGTGTGCCTGCCTGACCTAAGGATTTGCACAAGAAGTGTGGCAGTCCTGCTCCGCTCTCCAGTCTGCAGGGGAGGTTTGATCTACTGCACCTTCTTTTCATTGTTCTGATGCTTGAAGAAGCTGCCACCTTGGCTCTTTGAAGTCTGCAATCAGGATTTAAGGAAAATGATGGATTCAGAAGTTTTTGAGTTGTAATTTTCTGAAATCCTGAGTGAGATAGGTTACAGCTATAGCCTTTCTTCCTCGTTCTCCCCTCCTACGTCTTCGGAAGTCTCATTCCTCGGATTATAAGCTCCTCAAGGAGAGGTACTGTGGTCTTCGTCTTCTCAGTAGTGCTCAGTAAATTATAGATGTGCATGGATGGTTAGGGAATCATGGGTAGCTAGAGCTCCAGTGGATGAGGGGTGTGGGGCAGTGCCTCCTGCTTCGGAGACTTTTTTTTTAAGATTTTATTTATTTATTAGAGATATGGAGAGAGAGTGAGTGAGCACAAGCAGAAGGAGAGGGAGCAGCAGACTCCCCACTGAGCATAGAGCCCGACTTGGGGCTCAATCCCAGGACCCTGAGATCACAACCTGAGCCGAAGTCAGACGCTTAACAGGCTGCGCTACCCAGGCGCCCCTGGAGACTTCTGTACAGCAGTCTTTGTTCGGCTCCTAGAAGACTCCTCACTGTGTCCCGTGAATAGGTGGAAGCATGTACCCAGGTCAGCCTTCTCTGGATAGCAGTTCATAGGTCTGACCTTTCCAAATGATAAAACAAAGCAAAACAAAACAAAACAGCCTTTCACTATGATGACATCTTGGAGTCAGCTAGTTTACATGACTCCTAGTCAGAGACTTACACACTTGGGGTTTAACTTGCATGGAGGAAGGCAGTGGCTGGGCCTGGTGGCTCAGGCCGGGGGTCAGGAAGTTCTCTACTTGACACGCAGCTGGGGAGGCCTGACACCTGGGGGCAGCTGTTTGGCATGGCTGTTTGTTTTAGAACATTAGTAGCCTAGGGACTCTAGTGGCCTTGTCCTTATGCCTCCTCCAATTTGAGCTCCAGAGATCTTGAATTCCTTTGGAGATGGATTTTTCAGCACCTAGATGGCTGGTAAAATCCATAATCTGAAAAAAAACAAAACAAGTCTGCCATCCATAGCCCCTTTACTTCCCTAAATCTTGCCGTTTTATTATCTTTTTCTTTTCTAGATTAGATCAGGGGTTGACAAACTTTCTGTAAAGAGCCATATAGTAAATATTTTAGACTTTGCAGGGCCACATATGGTCTCTGTCACACATTCTTTGTTTTTGTTGTTTTTACAGCTCTAAAAAATGTAAAAACACATTCTTCCTCAGAGGTCATACGGAAAGTGGCTGTAGGTTGGATTTGACGGGTGAGCTGTAGTTTGCTGACCTCTGGACTAGACAGTCCAGCTCCAGAGACTGTAATTGTTTGAGTCTTTCTGAGTCACCAGATGCCTCAAGCAGCTGGGGGGCAGTGGTGCTGACGGGGATCCTGGCTCCTTAGTGGTTTTTATTCCTGTGAGAAGTTTCACGGCACAGTGGTACCTGCTCAGTCTTCTGATGGGTAAAATGAGGACTTTTCTGGGGACAGCCCAGGGGGGAGTTTGGGAAGAGTCATGAACTTCCACTTTAACTCCTGATTCTTTTTTTACATTTGACATTTTTTAGAGTTTCCACATCACTTACACATGTTGTCCACCTTTTCCTGTGGATCCTCTAAACCTCTTTATCATAATTATCTGAAGTCTCTGATAATTCCGACATCTGGGTCATCTCTGAGTTTGGTTCATTATTTCCTCTTTCGATAATGGGTCCCATTTTCCTACAGCTTCATGTGCCTTATGATTGATACTGGACATCATGTGTAGAAGAACACTAGAGGCTGAGGAAAATAGTGCTCATGGCCAGGACCGGCCATGTTCTTCTTTTGACAGGTCATGGTGTGGGAAGGTGGGTACATCTGGTCTGTACTTGAGCAGGACGTGGGCTCTGTTGGTGCTTTGCCTTCAGACTGAGGGTTGGACCCAAACCTTCTGTTCAGCAGGACTTGGGATCTGAGCTCTGCAGGGTTTGCCTGTGCTGTCTTACTTTCCCATCAGACTTGTGGGAGGCCCTGCTTATCTTGTCCTGGGGGTGCTTCCTTGCACCTTCTTCAGCTGTAGGTGGCTCCTGGGTGGTGCTCAGTGTAGGGCCTGGAGTACCACGGGCTTCTCTTCATCTTCTGCTGGGCTTTCACATGTCCGCTGGCCCCATGCATCTGTGCCTCAGGGGTCCATGGGGGGTCTCTCAGTCACTTCTCCTGCCCTGTTCCCCAGAACTTTCAAACAATATAGGTCTCGAGGAAGAGGCTCATAACTGATGCCACATTTATTTCACACTTCCCTTTGGTCATCATCACTTTAAAGCACTCTTCACACCCCAGGGAAAATGAGAAGGGCAAAGTCAAATGATTGATTTTGTTCCCTCTCTGAATGTCCGGGCCCATATGACTATTGTTGTATGGGGCCAGTCCTTCCACAGGGCGGGCTGGCTCTCCACAAGGTACAGAGGACATTCCACACAGCTGACTGCCACCATGCCTCATTTGCAGCCACATTTACTCAAAGAGCAAGGGTGGGTGCATTCAGTTTCTTAGAGAATCAGAATAATTGTTTGGAAGGGGTACTGAGGCTGCCTGGGTTTCTACTTTCCTTATTAAGGTCAAAGTTAAAATTACATGGCCTTGTGGCCATATGGTAGGATAATTTTTAGAGTTAGGAAAACTACAGATAGGCTAGTATGAAAACTGGTTCAGCCATATTTTTAGCTGATTACACACCAAAAAAGGAACTTTGGCTTTACTTCTCTTATATTTTATACAAACTGGGGGTGGGGAGGGCATAAAAACCATTCAGGGACTAAGAGCCTGGCACCCAAGTCCAGGGATGGCTCCCAGTATACCAGGACTGGATCACAGTGCTTGTGGGTAGTTGTGAGGATTGACCCATGGAGCCATTGGCGTGAAATGCCTGGCACCCAGGAGCTCCAGGAATTGGGCATGTTGTTCTGGGCTAGTGAAGCTGATAGAACTGTAGCCAGATGAGCCCATCACTGGGGTTCCTTCACTCCTCTGTGCTGTTTCCTTCCTGGGGTAGAAATGGGGGTAGACAGGGTTGTGTGTTGTTGGGCAAATTATACCTCCTTCCCCTCTTCTCCACTTCCATCCATGGACTCTTGACAAAGGGTTGATGTGAACTGATTCCTAGAACAAATCTGTCCTTCAGGCTTCTGACCAGTCCTCTGGAGAGACAGGCTGCAGTAGTGTGGAGGAGGGGTAGAGGGGTGGCTCACAGAAACACCTCATTTGTGGGCAGATGCTTTGGGGTTTTCCACCTGTGTGGTATGAGTATCGAGGACCCTCCCACTCAGCCTCGTCCCTGGCAGCCATTTACCTGCAGCACTTTGCTCTTGGTCCATCTCTCTGCCTGACTTCCCCACCTGCTGTGTGTCAGGATCACCCAGGAACTTGGCAAAGATACACATAATTGGATCTTAGGACAAAAACGACTGGATTAGACTCTTTGTGACCCTGGAATCTGTATTTTGAACAGCCCCCACCTGATGCAGGCCCAGAGCTGACTCCTGGACTGATGTTGCGAGCCAGGGACCCCACAGTGGTTCTGCCCCTTTTGCCGTTTGGGCCCCTGAGGGATGTATAGTATTCCCACTGGTGATGTGGCTCCCCATGGTACTCGAGAGCAGAGGCTGTGCTATTTGAAATGTGTACCAGGCCCCCATTCCCGATGCAACTCACTACCTACGTGGGTGCCTTTGTCAGGCCTCTTGGCCTCAAAAGAAAGCAGGAGCTCTTTGCCGAGGATAGCTAGGAAAGCGCTCTCTACTGGTACCATTCCCTGGGAAGGGTCAGGCAAGCTGGGCTTGGTATTGTGGGGGACAGGTGGTAAGAGACTGTTGTCAGAGTGGGCAGTGCCTACTTCAGGACATGAGTGATGTCCAGTGGCACGCGGTGGACTCCCGGCAGTAACATGCACAGTGTGAGAGAGCTCAGACCTCTAGTTCCCTGTAGCAGCAGCCCATGTGCTATTTGAGGCATGTGGCAGGAACAGAAAGAAACCTTCTCAAGGCATTTAGACTCCCTCGCCGGCCTGTGCACAGGAGGGCTACTACGTTCTAGTTGTTTCTCAGGTCCCTGGGACATGCCCCCAGAGTGAGCCCAATGGACCTGAGAGGGTTGAGCTCCGGGCATTACCCCTGGGAAGCTTATTAGGCTCCTGTTTCCTGTCCACCTCATTAGATGCATTGTGATGGTGTCCTTGGGCTGGAAAAGTCCTATTTTTTCCCTCAGCTCTTTTACACATTTTGAAGCACCAGGAAGATGGTGGTTACCCTGGCAGTGGGGAGCTGGAGGACTAGGGTGAGGGCAGGTGTGGTGGGGTGGGATTGAGAGGGGCCAGAGGGACCAGGGGCTGGTCTGGACAAGGTCACCAGGGTGGTGCCAGCTGAGCAAGGTGATGGTGAATAGTAGTCACTAGCTGTTTGGATCTTAGCAGAAGGTGGAAGATGTGTGGACTCCTTCTCTTTAAAGAAAGCTGTTGCTCTGTGCACTTCTCAGAGTAAAATGCAGGGATTTTAGAATTTGTTCTAGAATGGCCCTCCTGTGGGAAGGGAGATCCCAACACTTTGGGATAGTGAAAGATGGGCATTTAGCCCTCTTATTTAAGAGGTTGGAATTCCAAGTGGGTTTCACAACCTGGGTTGATTAGGATTTTGTGCAACTTCCTCCCCTTCACCACCTCACGGATCTGCAGATGCCTTTAGTTTTCCCTTCCTGGCTCTGGTGCGGAGCTCAGGTGACCTCTGCTGTGTGCTGACAGAAGCTGGAAATCCTCATTAGCTGCTAACTTTGTTAGGCAAATGGCTGATTGCGGTTCCATTCCTGGTGTCATTGCTTCTAATTAGCAGATCGCATGTCTACGAAAATGTCTCTTAGCACCAGGGATGAGCTAAAGAGGCTGACAGCTGGGGCTGGGATCTGGAGAGAATTGTGAAAGAAGCTTTTTCTCTTAAGCCTCTTGAGGGACTCTGCTGCCGACCTCAGCCAGGCTCCTTGGCCTCTGTGTGCCTGATGGGTCCCAAGGGGTCTGAGCCGCAGACTTCCTTGGAAAAAACCAGCAGCGGGGTGGGGGAGTGGTGGTGACCTGAGCCATCTGACCGGCATCACAGCAGCAGGTGACGCCTTACTGATCTACTGTTTTGTGTCTTGTGGGAAGCCTGGGGCCTAGCTGAGAGTTTAGGGCTTTTGTGTTTTGAGCAGGTCTTGTGCGCTGTAGCTAAGCCTAAAATTGTAGGGAAACCTGACTTGAGAACTGGGGCAGGAGTTGGATAGTGTTGTGCTGGCCGTCCTGGCCACGGAGAGGATGCGGCCGTCAGGGACAGTGGTGCTCAGCAGTGGTGCCTGCTGTTTGTGCCTGCTCTGTACCCATCTCATTCCTCTTCTTCTGGAAACAGTGCCCGCCACCCCTGCCACTCGCTTCGTGCCTGTGGATCAAGTGGGACTGGCCCTACAACCCTAATTGATCTTGGCAGCAGTATGTTTTCTTTTTCTGTCCTGCTTGAGTGAAATTGGGCTGGTGCCTGCCCACTTCCATGCATGCCTCTAGGATGCCAGCAGGGCTGTGGAGAGGGGAGGGTCATGGTTTATTTTAAGTCTGTTTATGTGGTTTATTCACATAGCCTTTGGGGGAGCTACCATTCTGCCTTTTTCTTTTTCTGAAAAAATGTTTTAGATTTGTCAGTTAAGCAGATTGTGTTTGCCCCCTTAGGTAGACACCACTGCTGGCTACTGGCAAGGTAGAGTGGAAAAGGGATTATTTGGCTGACAAACATCAACAAATGGGACAGGAGAAAAGTCTCAGACATTTTCCCCTTACCTCTGTGTCCACTCAGTGGCTGGGCGAGGTCCCTATCTCGTGTGTCTGGGCAACAAGATTCGGGCTCTTAGAGCAGCATGTGCGCGAATCAGGAGCAGCTTGGACTGTAACAGAAGCCCATGTGGCAGTGGCTTAAACAGTGGGGGTATGTTTATTTCGTGACTAAGAAGTCTGGGGGCAGACAGCTCAGGCGGGTCCGGTAGCGCAGTGCATCAGGAGAGATCCATTGACCTCCTTTCCTTTTGAGCCACCATTCTCAATGCAGCTCTCCTCATGGCCTCAGGATGGCTACCGTGCCTCCAGACATCTCATTTGTTTTCCAGTCAGGAAGAGGGAAGAGGGAAGACCCAAAAGCCTTTTCTGACTCAACTTTTGTTTTCTGTAGGAGAGATAACCTCTCTAGGGACTCTCACCAACACAGCTGTGTCACAGGGCTACCTCTGGCTAAAGGGGAAGCTGGGATAGTGAGTGATTTTAACCGGGGATCTGACCACCCCCCAAAATCAGGTCTGTTTTTAAAGAAGGGGCTGAATGCCAATCAAGTGGCAAGCAGCATCTTCTGTAGCATGGCAGTGTAGAAGGAGCCCTGCTTCTGGACTTGTTAGCCCTGGACACAGATTCACCAAGTACTTATCCGCTGTGATCTTGGACACCTTCCATAACCTCCACAAGCCTTAGTTTCCTTGCGTGTCAACTGGCAAGCATCCAGAGTCGTAAGGATGCTTTAGTGACATGGTGGAAGCCAAGCACCCAGCACGCTGGCTGGCAGGTGGAAGGCAGGCCCTACATTCTTGTCTTTGCATCATGCCGAGCTCCCCCAAATGCAGGAGAAGAGAAGTTCAGCAGGTGACGAATCTGAGGGTGGAATCCACCGTGGCGGAGATGGGATGCTACAGAGGACAGGTGGGATGGCGGTCGCTGGGTGCTGCCTTTCTGGCCCTCCCTCCCTGGAGCGGGCGTCATTTGTCAGAAGCACCTGTGGTGCTCCTTCATTCTAAAGCAGACCTTCCAAATCCCACTGGGCAGTGTCTCCAGCCTCCCAAGGTTAGTCTCAGCTTCCCGTGCCTGTGCTCTCCTGGTGGGTGTTCTCGCTAGTGCCCAGGCTGGAGTGTTTTCATGGCCCTGGGCTCTGGTGAGGCTGAGGGGAGGGGCCCACTTGAAGGCATTCTGAGCCGAGCCAGTGCACCCACACTCTTGGCGGCACTCCCTCCTGCCTTGCTCAGTTCCCACAGGTTTTCTCTGGGGGCTTCTGGGGCCCTGTTCTCCGCTAGGACTGGGGTGGTCGGGGAGGGCAGCTAAGGGGGATGCCAAGCAGAGCATCTCTGTGTGCGAGGCCCTTGTACTGTGTGTGCCCTGCCATGCAGCTCTGGTTCCACTGGGCTGACTGCACTAGGAAGGCCTCTTGGAAGAGGGGTCTTCTCCTGCTCTTAGCCCCCCCAGTGGAGTCGCACAGTGCAGGCACCCATCCCCCTGTGACTCCTGCTGGCTCTGTCCACTCTCATGCCCTTACCAACACACACGGCCCTCCATGGATTCGTCTCTTCATATGCGGTCCTCAGTGCTCCCTGCCGCCCTAGCACCCTTCCCTGCCTCGACAGTCCCCTCTCTCACCTCTGCACCTGCATACTCTGCGAGCCATGGCAGGAGGTGTGCTAGAGCACGCAGGGCAGGATCAGCTCAAGAGCCTCTGTTCTTGGGGCTCCCGAGTGTCAGACAATGTTGAACATGGGGCCCATTCTCTAGTTGACTGCTCGGACATGATGTCGGCCCCTTATCTTCCTGCTGACACACACTGGACATTAATAGAAATACATTGCCACGGCACATGTGTGGAATTTCAAGCAGCCGCCCGGGCTGGCGCCTTCCATAGCCTATTGTGTGCTTAACCTCTTCTGAAGAGGTTTTTGATGAGAAATGAGTAAGACTGTTAACTCTCGGCAGCTGGGTATGTGGCACGTTTTCTTTCTTCTTCTTCTTCTTTTTTTTTTTTTTTTTTTTTTGCTTTTCCCCTTCTTGATTCTCTGCAGTCCTTCCTTAATCTTTGCTCTAGAGGAGTGGGCTTTGCCGCCTCAGGATTTTGTATTTAATCCACTGCTGCTTGAGCTGGGCTCTTCCGGCACTGATGGAAGCAGCCTTGGTGGTGGTGCAGGGGGCGTAAAAGTGGGACCGTGGAATCTTCCCCGCAGCCTGGGTTGTTTGGCCCGAGTTTCTCCCTCTGGCCCTAGTCCCTGGGGAAGCTCCTTTATGGCTGAACGGGGCCATTGGGACGCCTGGCTTCTCTTCTGAGATGCTCTAAGCTTTTAGAGTCATTTTTTCCCCCTTTATCTCATTTCCTTATTTTTCTCAAGAGCTGCTGGTGATGCCTCAGTTTTCCTGACTGGCATCTGAAATCCTGGAGAAGAACGACTCACTCAGAAGCCCTGGGCCTTGATGTGGCCAGGTGTGGTCAGTCGGGGTTGGCACGTCATCAGAATGGTCCGGAGGTGTTGTAAGAGAGAGTCTCAAATGCTTACTGTGTGGGATAGCTTCGTACACCTTCAGTTTCCCCAGCTGCAAAGTGGAGGCTCTCATAGGCTTCGTGTGGGGTTTAGATGAGATAATGCTTTAGCGTCTAGGAAAGTGTCTGCGCTGTAGTAGGTCCACAACAAAACTCACCTCAACATTTTCTTGTGGCCTAAGGCTGAAGAGCATTCCTTGCCAGCAGTTTCTGGATCACGTGTCTCTGTCTTCTTTCTGCTATGGCTGTTGTTCTGTTGATACGTCCTCCTACATCAGACACCTGCTTCTTAACTCTCCCCTCTCTCTTTTCCCCAGAACCCATTCTTGGCTTTCCCTGGTCCTTGTCTTCACCCCCATCTCCTGGCCCCAGGCATCTCCCTGCCCTGCAGGATTGGTACTGACACTGCTTACAGCCAGCACCTCCTTCCCTTGATCCTCGTGTCCTTCCTCCACGCCCTCTTTGCTAGACTCCAGCCGTGGGCACACCCCTCCACATGCCTCTCTGAGCCTGGGCCTGGGCTCCTGAGGGCCGCCCCGGGAAGTCCCGCACCGGGCTGCTGGCTCATCCCCCTTTTACCCTTTCTGGGTGGCTGCTGTGGTGTTCTGCCCTGCACCTGTCCCAGGCCATGTCCACACTCACTCGTTGGGCCCAGCTTGGCTTTCTCTGTCCCTGCCTTGCCACCCTCTCTTCCCCATCCTCTTGCAAGGGGCCTTACCTGTTGCAGCCTGGGTCTCGCCCTCCTGTCCCCCTGGACCTTGCTCTGGTTCCTTCCCATTCCTACTTCCCATGCTCAGCTCCTCCCTGTCTGAAACCAGCACCTTTCCCCAGCAGCCCCTCTGGGTGCAGCCTTGCCTCTCCCTTTCCTTTATCATCCTGTTTTGAAATCAGCAGTAAAATCGTAATCTTACTTCTCCAACTCATTCAATTTGGTCTTCACTTTTTTAATAGGTTGTTCTCAGAAACTACTCTTTTTTCCAAGAAATCAGATGACTTCCACACGTTTGCTCTAGGGGATATTGGACGCTAAAGAGCCCCCCTGCCTTTGAACTCTCACTTTTGTGAACCTCTCTGCCTCCCTTTCCATCTGTGTAATACGTGTTCCCCGAAGGGTGCTGTTGCCCATCCTGGGTTGGGTCTGACCTGACATGGTTGAGGGCCTGCTGGAGCCTGCAGTCCAGTTGGAGAGAAAAACATTCAACGAGGAAACACTCACTGAACTTCAGAGAGAAGTGTGATGCTGCTAAAGAACAAGGTATTTAGAGAGAAGCAGTAGGGACCTAATTTACATGGAAGTCTGCAAAGGCTTCTCTGAGGAGCAGACCTTTGAGCCAAGACCTAGAGGAATGATGGGAATTAAAAACAGAACAGGGAGGAGGACGCCCCGGTTGGGGGGAGGCACATGGTCAGGGGCCTGGGTGGGAGGGAGCTCAGTGAGGCAGAGGAGCTGGAGGCAGGGAGCGGTGGGGATAGTGGAGGGGCTTGTAGGCACGGGGGGAAGTTTGGGTCAGAGGCAGAAGGGAGCCTGTGACTAGTTCTCACGAATGTTCTGTGTGGGGTGGCTTAGAGCAGGTGAGAACAGAGGCAGGAGTCCTGAGAGGTCATGGTGACTCAAAGGACAGCGACCATGAGCGGGTGGGGAGAATTGCGCAGAGAAAGAGGTATGTGGGTGAAGAAGAAGGAAGTGTCAGGCATGATTTCTCAGACTTCTGGTTTGAGGTGCCCTTTGCCGACAGGGGTGTGCCTAGGGGAGTACATCTTCTCTGGCCTCCCTGCCTCTACCCTATTCCCAGATGGGTGTGCGGTCCACAGATGGTCCTAATGTCAGGGCAGAGACTGAGCTGATGTAACAAAGAAGCCCCCCAATACATGTGTTCCTCTTTCTTGTAACAGTACGGAGGTGCGTGGGTAGTCCACGGCTGCTGGGGGCTCAGCCAGCCTCAGCACCTATGGGTTCGAGGTGCTTGCTCCAGTTTTCATGCTTCCCAGCCCGCGGGAAAGTGAAGGGGCCAGGTGGGCTCATGCCTGCTCAGTCATTTAAGGGCAAGACCTGGATGCTGTTTCTGGACATATCTTACTGCCAGAAAGCAGTCACATGGCCGCACCTAGCTGCCGGTTGCCTAGGAAATGTAGTCTAGCTGGGAGCCCCACTGAAATGCTACTAGCCTAGAGGAAGGGAAGAATGGATGTTGGGGGACAGTGAAGATCTGCCACTGTTATCTGTTGCCTCCTCATTCCCCCTCAGAGACTTCCTCCAGGTCTACCTTTGGCCTGATCTCTGTTGAGGGCTTTGCATATCTGGGTGCTGGTTGGATATATCTCTCCTGATGCCTTCAGGTACCTCCAGTGGAGAATGTCCAGAGCAGAAAGTGTCTTCTTCCCAAAGCTGTACTTCATACAGTCATTTATAAAATACGAAATATTTTATATATTTCTTTCTAAAGAAAACACATTATTCTGGGCCTGATATCTCACTGCCCCCTTTCCCTTTTGTTGGGAGACCCAGGTTTTTGCCTTTGTGGTCCCCTGAGGCCTCCCTTTGTTATGGCTGCCCTGGGGACTGGTGCAGATCACTGTATGGTGCAGTATCACAAGACACACTTGTGATAGCTGCTCAGTGGTCCACACATAGCAGTAAAGGGCCGTAGAGAAGGTACGGTGCTATCAGCTCTGCCCAGACATTCGAGGGAGGTATTTCTGGGGAGTAAGGGGATATATTACATCAGAGTTGAGCTGTCTTCGCCTTTTTCTTCCTAGTGGTCAGCTGGCCTTCCAGGCAGCTGGCCTGAGGGGCTTCTGCCGAGACCTCAGACGTGTGTCCCTGTTGTTTTGAAGATGATCTGTCAGGATGCTGAATGTGGCAGGGCACGTAGCTCTTCCCTGGCCATCTGTCCACAGTTGGGCCCTGGCCAGACCTCACAGAGGGAGTTTTCCAGCAGATTAGATGGAGTCAGAAGTCCTTCAGGGCTAGGGACTCCCTCCTGGAAGTTGGATTGAGATGAGGAGAACTGAGTTTGAGTCTAAACCGGCCTGGCTGCTGGTGCCCGAGGCTCGCTGGAGGGTCTGGCCCTGCTTGAGCATGGCCACCTCTGGAAGGTAAGGTCCCTGGGTAAGTTCCCCCACCTTCTTCTCAAGCCCTCCCCTGAGTGAGCAGACCCACCCACCTTTAAGGCCAATTCCCTTTGCAATGAGCCTGAACTTCCCTGCATCCCAGTTAAAGCCAGCCCATTAGCACTGCCCCATCTGTCACCATAAGCGGAAAGTTCTTCTAACAGGTGGGCAGGCAGCTCTCCCACGCTAATAAGGAATCTGTGAAATTCCTCCAGGGACTCAGTGGTGGCACAGTAATAGGCCCAGGCTTTGCCCTCCCCCACGGGAAGACGCAGGTGACCAGGGGTGGTCGGTGCTGTGTGCTGACCCCAGCGCGACCCTCTTGACCTCCAGAGGCTCGGGGAGGATGGGAGAGTGAGGCCGCAGCAGAGGCCACTCTCAGTCTTCCTTGCGCTCTGGGTTTCCCTGGAGTCACTGCGGGGACTGGAGGAAGGGAATGCGCGTTTTCTCTTTTGTCTGGCTTTGCGGGGCCGCTTGGGGGCTGGTGTTTTCACCTCCTGATAGCGCATCTTTGAACACAGTTGCTTTTTCTCCTTAAGGAGAATTTGCCTGCGTTGTGCTAACTTGATCCTTGTCTCCGCTGCCCTAGAGTTGCAGAATTCTGCTCCTTTGCTGGGCTCTGGCCAGAATAGACCCGGGTTTTTAGGATTTTCAGGTAGAGAATGTTCAGTTTGTGGTCGTGTCCAGCAGCTGACTTGGCAGCATGGCATAGCATGGATTGAGGAGCCAGGTTAGGTGGGATCGACTCCTGCTTCCCAGCTGTGCTCCTGGGTGGTGTCATTTAATCTCTCTGTGGCCCCCTCTGTGAGGATAGGATGATGGCTGTGCCCGGCTGCCACGTTGTGGTGGAAGTGCTTAGAGGGGGGCTTGGTGCGCAGCAGGACTCAGTACCTGTCAGCTCAGCTCTGTTGCCCTCAGGATCACTCACAACCCTCTGCTGTGTAGCAGGCCCTCCCCTCCAAGGCCCATTGCCCTCCCCACTCAGGGACACTTCGTAATGCCCAGGAGCACTCACTCATTTGATGGCCACATAAAGGATTTTCTGTTCTAAGGAGTTCATCAGGTTTTGGAACAGGGTCTCAGGGTAAAGGCCAGAGCTCAGAACCCTGTGTGTTTGGGGGCAGGGGTCAGCCTCCTGCTGGGTCTTTGCCTGTGGCATTGCATTTTCTGCCCTCACTGGGGGGCAGGCTCTGGAGTTTAGGAAGGGTAGGGAAGGAGGGTAGGCTCTGAGAAGAACCAAGTCAACTCCTTCCTACTCTTCATCCTGTCATGGGTCCCGTGGGAATGATTTTGCTTGTTACCACAGTCAGAATCCTGCTGCGCTTTGTGAATGAAGTTGAGGCTGGCTTGTCCTGGAATCCCTTCCTGTCCTGCACGTTGGGGCCACTAGGTGGCAGTCCCGAGCCATTCGTCTGCCTGGAGGACCCAGGGCTTGGAGCAGGCCTCTTCAGGCAGGAGGAGAGGGCAGGCCCCTTCCCCTGACATGCTCCCTTTGAGGGCCTGGATCTAGCTGAGCAGGCTGGAAAGGCCCATTATTCTGGGCCTGATATCTCACTGCCCCCTTCCCCTTTTGTTGGGAGACCCAGGTTTTTGCCTTTGTGGTCCCTTGAGGCCTCCCTTTGTTATGGCGGCCCTGGGGACTGGTGCAGATCACTGGATGGCGCTGGCTAGTGGGGACACATCCTGCCATCCAGCCCCTTCAGTGGAGCTGCCTGGGGGAGGGCTCCCCTCTCTTCCTGCAATATTCTGCTCCTCATCCAGAAAGTTGCTGATGGCTTGGCTTGGGTCCAAAAAAATGTAGAGGAGGCACAGTTGGGATTAGATGAGGAATGAGAAATGTTGGGGTTTTATGCTGGGCTGGGCTGGGCCTGGGCATTCACTCCTCAACCACAGGTTCCTTTGTTCCCAGAGCTGGTAAGTCCCATTGTCTTTCCTTGCCAAATACCTGAGGTCAAGGCCAAATTAAGAGCCAAGGAGTCTGTGGTCTTCTTCCCTGGCTGGCAGGTGGGAGGAGAGACAGTAGGACTCCTTCCACAAGCTCTTCCGAGGGAGCTGGTGGCACCCTCATGTGCCTTTTCCTTGGCTCCCTTTTGCAAAACAAGCAGATTCTGACTTTGCTGTGGGTGGATGGACTGCCATGGTTTTGGCAGCCAAGGAGATTTTTCAAGGCCCGGAGAAGAAGGGACACAGAGAAATGAGCTAACGTAGTGGTGACTTGAACTTCCCATGGCAAATAGCTTGTTGGGTTTAAGGAACCCCTAGTCGCTATCTAAACAGACTTTCTTGCTCGTTTTTGCTGAGAAGCCAAGGTCCTGGCAGCAGGAGCTGTGCTGTCCTTTTGCCCTCCTGAGTGTGGCAGAGGAGGGGTAGGCAGGGAGTCGTGGCCCGGTGCAAATCATCCTGGTGATATTCTAGTGAGCGTGCTGCAGCCTGCCCGCATGCCTCCCTAGCTCCGGCTCGCAGAGCACTGGCCCACGCTGACACTGGGGTGGAGTCCTGCGTAAACACTGGACAGGCCTGGGTGGAAACAGCTTCTAGGAGAGCTGGCCGAGTTGTCTCAGCCTTACCAGGCCCCTGGTGTTCTTCTCCCACATCCTCATGCGCCTGCCCCTCTTTTCCACCTTTATCTTTTTACTCCTTTCCCCTCCCCCCCCCGCCTCCCCCAGCTTCTTTCTGGTGTACAGGCACACTGCCCAGAGCTTTCCTGGGCTGCCTTTCCACAGCGGTGGGTGAAGAGGGCGGCCACAGGCTTTGTTCTTTCTGCTCCGTGGGCTGTGGCACTCCAGCATGAGTCTCTGGGTGGCCGTGGGCACTGGGTGCTGCAGCGCACGCATGCCAAGCCCCACTGGAGGTCGGTGCCACCTGAGAGATTTGTGGTGGGGCAGCGTGGAGAAGCTTGTAAGGGCTGCTTTCCCTGAGTGGGCGGGGAGGACAGATAGGACCCGTCTTGAGCCTTTATTGGGAAAATAATGCTTTGAAGGTGGTGTACACATTCCAGGAGGAGTTGGTGGGGCGGGGGGTGGGGTTCTTACTAGAATTATCTATGTGCTTCTTTAAAGAGTTCACAGCAGCACAGAAAGCCTGGTGGGCCTGGTCTGGGCTTACAGTTTGATAAAGCAAGCAACCTGTTCCGTGTTAATCCATCAGATAGTCACAGTAGATACGGCTCCAGTTCTTTAAACTGGAGTCTGAAGTGCTCTAAGAGGGAGGTAGTGAGTAGCAGAAAAATTAAAAAAAAAAAAAAATCTCATCTATGTTACTTACACAAATTGTGTGGCCGTAGTTAAGTATCTCTGGGCATCAGTTTCTCCATCTGTAAATTGGGGACAGGGTTATTGCAAGGGTAGAGTGTAAACACACTCAAAGTGCCTCGCTCAGTGCTTCACATGTACTAGGTCCTCAGTGACCTGGCTTGTGGTCAGCACAATGTTTCCTTCAGCTCTGAGGCCAGGTACTCAGCCTGTGGGGAGTGGTCACATCTCCCTGTGCGTGTCAGTGCCTGGACGCCCAGGGGCACCTCTCTCAGCTGAGCTCTTTTTAAGGTGCTGGATGTGGCAGAGCTGGGAGCTGGGGAGAGGAGGCCATCCTGTCTAGGAGCAAGCTTTCTGACGTTTCCTCTCCAAAGCAGGCTGCTTCGAGCAGCTCAGCTGCCACAGTGAAAATCCTGCGCGCTCACCCTAATTGGTTTTCAGGAGAGATTGATTTTTGCCTGTGTGACTGCCGCTAGGAACCCTGATGTCTCTTTCCTTAGGGATCACGTACCTCCAGATGAATTTTGTTTTTAGCCACCACAGAGTCCATCCTCCACCTTTTCTGTAAGGATGCATTTAGGAGATAAAGGTAGGCACCTTCAGCCTTTGGCCTTGGAGGCTGTCCCTTAGAAGGGGCCCCAGGTTAAGAAGCTGATGGCAGACCAGGAGATGACCCCAAGGAGGAAGGGAAGCTGCTGTCAGTCTTCCTGGGTCTGGCTTCTTCCCAGAGAGGTAATAGAGTGGTCGCATTTTAAACTCTGGGGGAAAGGGAGACTGCAGAGAGAATCAGGACTCCTCAAGTAGATGAAGAACGAGAGCCTGGAGAAGAGCAAGCCAGCTGCTCTGGTTCTAGGGAGAGCCGAAGAAGGTGTGTGGCACATAAATGGAACCCGGAGAGAACCTGAGGAGGGAGAGGGTTAAAAGAAGCTAGAGCTGAGTATAAATGCTTCTTACAGCTCTCCGCGGGGTCTGTTCTGGCTGGCAGGCGGAGGGAAGGAGGTACACAATTAGAGATCATCAGAGCTGGGAAGGGAGCAGGTGCTGAGTCTGTCGCGCTTGACCCTGACACTGTACAGGGGACCTGGGGCTCAGATGACCTTAGCTGGCGTGTCTGAGGGCCTGAGCTAGTGCCTGTGTCTGAAAGTCCCCGGGCATCTGTCTTGGGCTCTGGGTTGATAGCACTGGCTGGAGGGTCATCGCTGAGGCTCTGCTGCACAGCGTGGCATCAGGAAGTGTCTTTCACACCGTTCCTTGAAATCTGGTAGTTTCACTGAGCTCCTCAGGGATTCTGCAATATATCTGTATTTGAGTCACTGTAGCTCTTTTTTTGGCAGCCCAATTATTTAGGCCTGACAGGTAGGTACAACTTGTCTCATTAAATGCAGATATATTTGTGTGGCTTGAAAAAAAATGGAACATTCCATTAGTCTAAAAAAAAGAATACTGGTCGTTCCTTTTATTCAGAAACTCAATGTATTAAAATTTGTTGTCGTTAAATTTATGAAATGGGGAACAAGTATTACTTGTACCTTATCATGGAATTCTCAGGTATTCAAGGTGCTATAGTATGTCTGTGCGCATGTGCACACCCACGCCTGTGTGTGTTGATACAGCCACTCCTCATGCCTGGTCCTGGACTAGGTGTTTTGCATATAATTTCTCATTTGACCCTTACAGTGCCCCTGCTAAGTAGGGACAGTCTCAGCTCTGGTTTGCAGATGACTCTGAGGCTCGGGGAGGTTCAGTCACTTACCCAAAGCCCTGCAGCCGAGCTGGGATGTGAGCCCCAGTCACAGCAGCTGGTCTCTTGGTATTGATGCTGGAGAGCCAGATGAAAATTGCAGCTGCAACACAGGGCAGACCTCCAGGTGTGTGCTGTAGGGCAGAGCTTCCCTCGGTGGCCAGCATTCTCAACCACCTTCTGCCTTAACTCTGCCTCCACCGTGCATGAGAATCTGGGACGGAGGGAGGTGGAGAGAGGAAATAGAGATTGCAGGAGCCTCTTGGGTGATTCTGTTAAATACGCCCACTATTGAGAAGTGAGTTTTTGTAAAAGGAGAAAGACGAACATTATTAAACACTTCTCCTTTGTCTGTAGAAGAACTGCTGGGGGAGCCACAGGCTGTTGGAGCACCTGGTATCCTGACTGAGGGCGGCATCTGCTTTAACCTCTTCCTCACCCCTCCTGGGCCTTGGAGGATTTTCCACCCTGACTCGTGTGCTGTGGATCAGTGGGGAAAGTGGAATTAGTGTCTCAGTGGTTTTTCAGGGCCGGATCCCCTCTGAAAACCCCTCTCCCTCCTCCCTGCCACACCCACACCATAGGCTAGAGGGCCTGGGAGTCCTTGGTTTCCCCTTCTGGAACACCCAGCAACCCCACAGGGTACCAGGACTCACCGAGAAATCATTCCTTTGCCTATTCACTCAACAAATACCTGTTGAGTGCTTTCTGTACACCATACCCTGTTCTAGGCAGTGGGATATGGTGTGGACAGAACAGGTTCTCACCGTTTCTGCTTGTATTTTAGGTGTATAGAATATAAGTACAGGGCGCCTGGGTGGCTCAGTTGGTTAAGTGACTGCCTTCGGCTCAGGTCATGATCCCGGAGTCCTGGGATCGAGTCCCACATCGGGCTCCCTGCTCAGCGGGGAGCCTGCTTCTCCCTCTGACCTTCTCCCCTCTCATACTGTTTCTCTCTCTCTCTCTCTCTCAAATAAATAAATAAAATCTTAAAAAAAAAAAAGAATATAAGTACAGAGAGACACGTGGTAAACAAATAGATAATGGGTCAAATGATCAGTATCATGAAGAAAAACAAGGCATTTTTTTCTGAGGATAGAGTATGAGGGTAGTTGAGCTTTTTTCTTTTCTGTCGGTGAAATTCACATAACACAACATATTAAAGTGTTAATTCACTGGCATTATGTACGTTCAGATTATTGTGCAACCATCACCTCTACCTAGTTCCAAAACATTTTCATTACCCCCAAAGGGGCTCCACTGGGTACGCTTTTTTTATATACAGGGAGGTGACATTTGAGGTCACTATCCTATCCATAGGGCAGGAGCTTTCGAGGTAGAGGGGACAGTGAGTGCGGAGGCAGAGCTTCTTTGGCAAATCTGAGGAGGAACAAGGAGGCCAGGAAGGCTGATCCACGTGAGTGGGGGAGAGCTGTAGGAGGCGAGGTGCATGGGCCTTTGGAGGCCACACAGTGATCCAGTAGACCAGGGGGAGTGTTGGAGGGGGTGGAGCACCCCAGTGGCATACTAGGCATGCAGCAGGTGCTCACTAGGTGGGCAGCATCCTTCCTGTGTGCCTCCCTGGTCCTCTACAAATCATAACTTCTTGGTTTAGTCTTCGTCTGGAATCTGTGTATATCTTGTTAATGAAGGCAAGAATCATGTTACATGTGTTTGTTTGGTTTGTGTCCTTGTACACCTATGAATGTGATATAACACATTTCTGCCTCTTCCTGTGTGTTTCCACATGGAAAAAAATTCTTAAAAAAATCAAACACATATTTATGTTTTCCTTCATAAAACTATAGGTTGTGCTTGGGGACATTGCCTCAAGACAGAAAGATGTTACCTTTCTGGAGAAGGTCCGGGGAAAGATCTTTAAAATTAGTGATGCAGGGATGAGGTGGTATAGTAGGCAGGGGATAAAAAGGAAGTAGGAATTTATTTCTCTGCAAGGACAGTCTCAAACATGAAAGGCTTATGCACCTTGGAAGGCCAGGCCTTCATTGTTTATGATGTATACAAGATCATTGGGAAAGTGGAGAGAGTGAACACAGGGTCCTTCACCAAACTCAAACCGGAGCCAGGAGGTGTTTCTTAGAGATCAAATAGGAAATGCTCCTCTCTCACAGCACAGAGATATTTTGGGATAAACACCACAAATGGAACAGGCTAGAAACTTGAGCCAGTTTTAAGAAAGGTTTAGATCAAAAGTTACATGGGTAGATGCCTTCCACAGCCCCGAAGTAAGCGAGAATTGGCAATGGAAGACAACAGGGAATGGTGAGGACTGGGGCACCATGGAGCTCACACGGCCCTTCCATGCTCAGCCTGCTGCTGGCCGGGTGTGTGGGCCCAGGGGTGCTCAGCTGGAGATGTGGGACTTTAGGGGAATTTTTAAATGCCAGCAACTATTCAGACTTTTAAAAAGAGGAGGAAGGAGCTGGAGGAGTGAGAAGAAACCACATGGTATAAACAAAAGAGATCTGAAGGCTAAAGAGAGTCCAAAGGCTCACGGGGTTCCAAACTCTGGTTTGGATAAACCTACCCTCTGATCTTTTGAGGGGAATGCAGGTTGCCGGTAAGTTTTTGAGCTGGAATTCCACAAGCCCTCTGTGGCCCCGTTGATAACCTTAAGTTTGTCATGGGTAAAACAGGCCACCACCAGCTGCTCCGTGTCCATGGGGAGCTTTAAAATCTTGATTAAAAGGCCCCAGCTAAATAGAAAAGACATCCTTGGCGAATTGACAATCTTTCCGTGGCCATCAGTGCCCATCAGCAGGTGCCGCCCCCAGTGTCCCCTCCAGCCTGTAACTATCTGCTATTTTTAGCTCTTCTGTAACTCCATTAACCATATCCACCTCCTCGTGCCACTTGTCTGTATGTTTAATTATGTAAATGGCATTACAAATCACAGTGGTGTTGAACTACATCTCATTTCTCAGAGCAAATCAGAGCATGTTATACTGTGTCTTGTTGACCATCCATTCAGTCTGAAAGTAGGCACAGTAGAGGGTGATTGCTTGCTTCTTATGAGGAAATGACTTGGGAGAATGGAGGTCTCTGTAAAAGGGATCTCATGGGATAGATGTGGAATTGCTCTAAGCCGTTGACTTTTTTTCTTTTAACTCAAAATGTGGATTTTGTGTCTCTATTAAACCAGTTCATTGCTGACTCATTTTTAACACTTGGCTCTAATTCCCAAGCCACTGCTCAAGTTTGTGTTTGAGCAAGGAGGGATGTGTGGTCCTTCGAGTGTGGGAGGGGGATGAAAGGGGCTGACAAGACTGTCCTCTTGCAGGTGCCCTGTAGGAAGGACTGCTTGAAACTGCCCCGTAAACCTCCCCCTCTATTAGGTGACTGAATGCGTTCTTCCAGAAAGTCCTTCCATCTTTCTAACCTGTATGCTCATGTTGTAAGTTAAGCTCCTTTTGACTGATCGCCAGTAAAGGATAAGTAGTGAGCACCCTTCTTGAGTCAGTCTTCACTTCTCTGCTCTTGGATCCAGCATCTTCTTACGTGCTCTGCGGAAGTCTTCATTCTTTGCTATTTCCTTCTCGCAGCCCCCCAGCACAGCTGGACCTTCCTGACCTCTCCAGGGCAGCCCTGCTGGCCCTCCGGCATCCCTGCCTCCTTCTCTCAACCTGCTTCTACTAGGGACTCTGATCACTGACAGCTTGCTCATTTGTAGAGTTTTCATGAGCTGGTGGTCAGCCTTATTACTCTTCCACAGTGATTCTTCCTGCCTGCTAGACCGGAGGGTTCTTGGGGGCTCACTCGGCCAGTGTTGCTGCCAGCGAGTCGCTTGAGTTACCCACAGGTGTTGTCATCTCATCCCTGTACTTTAGCACGTGTCTCATCTCCTAAGAACGAGAACATTTCCTCCCTAGCTGCAGTAGAACAAACAGTCAGAGTCTATGTCCAATATATGGGCCCTGTTCAGTTTTCCTGGATGGCTCAATTATGTCCTTGATAGCTGTCTTTGAAAAATCCAGGGCTCAATCAAGGATTATGCATTTCTCCTGTGTCCTCATGGAACAGTCACCCAGGCACTGTATAGTCTTTTATGACGTTGACATTATCAAAGGGTCCAAGCCAGTGGTTTTGTAAAATGTCCTTCAGCTTGTATATATCTGATCGTTTCCCCCATGATGGGACTCCAGTTAAATGTTTTGGTCAAGATGATTTAAGTGCTTGTGTTCTGTTTCATATCCCAAGACACAGGATGTTACCTTGTCTCATTGGTAACATTAAATTTGTTTACTCGGTTAAGGTGGTGTATACCAGAGTTCTCTGTTTTAAAGTGCCTCTTCCCCTTTGAAATTAATAACTAATCTGCAGAGTAATGCTTTCGGATGGTGTGGAGTATCCTGTTTACAACCATTCTCTCACTCAGTAATTTTCTACTCATTCCATTCATAGCAGTCTTTATGGTTTTTCATCATTGTTTTATTGTGGTAAAATATGTATAGCATAAAATTGGCCATTTTAACCATTTTTAAGTGTATAGTTCAATGGCATTAAGGTTATTCACAATGTTATGCAACCATCATCACTATGTATTTGTCATTCCAAACAGAAACTCTATACCCACTAAACACTAACTACCATTCTACTTTCTATCTCCATGAATTTGGCTACTGCATGTACATGGAATTATATAGTACTTGTCTTCCTGTGACTGACTTATTTCACCTAGTGATGTCTTCCAGGTTCAGCCATGTTGCAGCATGTGTCAGAATTTCCTTATTTTTTTTCAAGGTGAAATAATACCCCATTGTATATTTAGACCACATTTTGTGTATCCATGCATCTGTCGATGGACATTTGGGTTGCTTCTCTCTTTTGGCTGTTGTAAGTAGTGCTTTGAGCATGGGTGTGCAAATACTTGTTCAGGTTCCTGCTTTTAGTTCTTTTTGGTGTGTACCCAGAAATGGAATTGCTGGATCATATGGAAATTTTATTTTTAGTATTTTGGGGAACTGCTATACTTTTTTCCAAGTGGCTGCACCATTTTCTGCTCTTACCAGCAGTGTCTGAGGGTTCCAGTTTCTCCACTTCCTCACCACAATTTATTTCTTTTACTTTTTTTTTTTTTTTTTTTTTTATAGCCATCCTAGTAGGTATGAAGTGGTGTCTCATTGGGGTTTTGATTTGCATTTCTCTAATAACTAATGATGTTGCATATCTCTTCATGTACTTCTTGGGCCCTTATATATTTTCTTTGGAGGAATGTGTATTTTAGATTCTTTGCCCATTTTTCAATTGGGTTATTTGTCTTTTTATTACCGGCTTATAGGAGTTCTTTATGTATTCTGCACACAAGTTCCTACCAGATAGATGATTTGCAGATGTTTTCTTCCATTCTGTAGGTTGTTCACTTCCTTGATACTGTCCTTTGAGGCAAGAAGTTTTTCATTTCAACCGAGTCCAACTTACCTATTTTTTCTTTTGTTGTGCATGCGTTTAGTGTCATATCCAATTCAGAGGTCATGAAGATTTACCTCTGTGTTTTCTTTGAAGAATTTTATGGTTTTAGCTCTTATACTTAGACCCTTGATTAATTTTGAGTTGATTTTTTTATGTGGTCTAAGCTTCATCCTTTTGTGTGTGGACATCCAGCTGTACCAGCGCTGTCTGTTGAAGGGACTATTCTTTCCCCATTGAATGGTCTTAGTTCCTTTGTCTGAAATCATTTCATACATGTGCATGTTTATTTCTGGACTCTCAGTTCTGTTCCTTCTGTCTATGTCTATCCTTATGTGAGTACTACCACACTGTTTTGATGACTGTAGCTTTGTGGTAGGTTTTGAAATCATGAAATGTGAATCTTCCAACTTTGTTCTCTTTTGCAGGTTGTTTTGGCTGTTTGCCTCACTCTCTGCAATTCCATATGAATTTGAGGATTGGTTTTTCCATTAGCATGAAAAAAAGATGTTGGAATTTTGATAGGGTTTTATTGAATCTGTGTATTGTCTTGAGTAGTTTATTAATTTCCTAAGGCTGCCATAAACAAAATACCACAAACTGGGATGGCTTAAAAAATCAGAAATCAAGGTGTGTCAGGGCCAGACTCTAGGGAAGAAGCTGTTCTGTGCCTTTCTCTTACTTTCTGGTATTTGGTGAAAATCCTTGCTGCTCCTCGGCTTGCAGCTACATAACTTCAACCTCTGCCTCTATCTTCACATGACATTCTTCCTTCTGTGTCTCTGTCTCTATGTCCGTAATTCCCTCCTCTTGTAAGGACACCAGTCATATTGGATTAGGACCTACCCTTATCCTGTATGACTTCATCTTAACTGATTATACCTGCAAAGGCCCTATTTCCCAGTAAGCCTGTGTCCTGAATGTGGACATGAATTTTAGAAGGACGCTATTAAACTCAGTACTGTTAGTACTGATAACAATATTCTTCCAATCCGTGAGCATGAGGTGTTTTTCCATTTATTGAGGTCTCATTAATTTCTTTCAGCAATGTCTCATAGTTTTCAGTGTACAAGTCCTTCATATCCTTCCTAAATATTCCTAGGTATTTTATTCTTTTAGATGCTATTGTAAATGAAATTGCTTTCTTAATTTTCTTTTGGATTTTTCATTGCTGGTAGGTAGAAATGCAACTGATGTTTGAGTGTTGATGCTGTGCCCTGCAACTTTGCTGAGCTTAATTATTAGTTCTAATAGCTTTCCTGTGGATTCTTTGGGATTTTTCTACATAAATGGTCATGTCATCTGCAAACAGATAGTTTTCTTCCTTTCCAATCTGGATTCCTTCTCTTTCTGTTTCTTACCTAGTTGATCTGGCCAGAACTCCCAGTTCCAGTTTTGAATAGCAGTGGTGAAAGTGGGCACTCTTATAAGTTCCTGATCTTAGGGGGAAAGCTTTCAATCTTTCACTGATGGGCCATGATGTTAGCTGTGGGTTTTTTACATATGGTCTTTACATGGTGAGGAAGTCTCCTTTTATTTTTATTTTTCTGAGGGTTTTTATTATGAAAAGGTATTGGATTTTGTCAGCTGCCTGCCTTTTCTACATTAATTGAGATGATTGTGTTTTTTTTTCCCCCTTCATTCTGCTGCTGTGATATATTATATTGATTTTTTTCATGTTGAACCAAGCTTGTGTTCCTGGTATAAATCTGATAGGTCATGGTATTATAATCCTTATACGATGATATTGGGTTTGGTTTGCTGTTATTCATAAGGGATAGTGGCCTATAGTTTTTTTTTTTTCTTGTTGATGTCATTATGCTGGTCTTATGGAATGAGTTAAGAAGTGTTTCCTCCTATGCAATTTTTGAAAGAGTTTGAAAAGGATTGGTATTAAATCTTCTTTAAATGTTTGGTTGAATTTACCAGTGAAGCTGTCTGGTCCTGGACTTTTCTTTGTTGGGAGGTTTTTGATTACTGATTCAATCCCTTTACTTATGACAGTTCTTTTGAGATTTTCTGTTTATTCTTGAGTCAGTTTAAGCAATTTGTGTGTTTCTAGAATTGTGTACATTTCTTCCAGATTATCCAATTTGTTGGCATATAGTTGTTTATAATACTTTCTTACAATCCTTTTTATTTTTGTAGAGTTAGCCCCCAGTTTCATTTCTCATTAGTTATTTGTATCTACTTTTTTTCCCCCCTTTGTTAGTCTGTGTAAAGATTTGTCAATTTTAAATATCTTTTCAAAGAACCAACTTTTGGTTTAACTCATGATCTATTATTTTTCTCTGTTTTGTTTACCTCCACTTCTAATCTTTACTATCTTCTTCTTTCTCGCTAGCTTTGGGTTTAGTTTGCCCTTCTATTTCTAATTCCTCAAGGTATAAACTTAGGTTATTGATTTGAGATATTTCTTCTTTTTAAATTTAAGCATTTATGTTATAAATTTCTCTTGAAGCACTACCTTTACTACATTCCAGACATTTTGCTGTGTTGTTTTCATTTTCATCCATATCGAGGCATTTTGTAATTTTCCTTCTGTTTTCTTCTTGGACCCATAGGTTAAGAGTATATTGTTTATTTTCCACATATATGTACATTTTTAAGTTTTCCTTTTCTAATTGATTTCTGGCTTCATTCCATTGTGGTTAAAGAAGATACTTTATCTGGTTTCAATCTTTTAAAATTTGTTGAGACTTGTTCTGTGGCCCTAATATACGGTCTATGGTGGAGTGTTCTACTTATGTCTGTTAGGTCTAATTGATTTATAGTGTTGTTCAAGCACTCTATTTTCTTATTGATCTGCTGTCTGAATGTTTTATTCATTATTGAAAGTGAGGCATTGAAGTCTCTGACTATTATTGTAGAATGGTGTGTTTCTTCTACTCTGTCAGTGTTCACTTCATATATTTTGGGGCCCTCTTGGTGTATATATGTTTATAATTGCTATTTCTTCTTGATGAATTGACCCTTTTATCATTATGTCCTTATTTGTTTCTTGTGACTGTTTTTGACTTAAAGTCTCTTTATTCCTGACATTATTATAGCCATCTAGCTTTTTTGCATGTAGTATCTTTTCTCGTTCTTTCAGTTTCAACCTATGTGTCTTGGATTTAAAGTAGTTCTCATGTAGACAGCATATAGTTGGATCATGGTTTTCATCTCTTCTGATTGGAGTGTACATTTACATTTAAAATAATTACTGAGAAGGAACAACCTAATCCTGCCATTTTGCTGTTTGTCTTCCATATGCTTTATAGTTGTTTTTGAGCCCCATTTTTTCCCATTAATGCCTTCTTTTGTGTTTACTTGATTTTTTATGTAGTGAACAATTTGATTCCCTTCTCATTTCTTTTTGTGTATATTCTGTAGACTTTTTCTTTGTGGTTACCATGGAGATTGCATTTAACATCCTAAATTTATAACAATCTGATTGAATTGATACCAACTTAACTTCAGTAGCATAAAAAAACTCTGCTCCTAATTTATAGAGACAGAAAGTAGAATAGAGGGTTACCAAGGCCTGGGGGACAGGAAGAGGAGGAGTTACTGTTTAATTGATACAGAACTTTTCTTTGGGATGATGAAAAAGTTCTGGAAATGGATAGGGTGATGGTTATACAATATTTTAAATGTAGTTAATGCCAATGAAACTCTACACTTAAAATTGGTAAAATGGTAAAGTTTATGTTACATAGGTTTTAATGCAATAAAAAAAGTTTAAAAAACACTGTTCCTATACAACTTTGTCTCCCTCTTTATGTTATAGTTTTCCCAAATTATATTTTTATGTATTGTGTGCCTAGTAACAAACTTATCATTATTTTTCATGCATTTGTCTTTTAAATTGTGTAGGGAATAAAAAATGAAATTATAAATTAAAAATATAATAATACTGACTTTTATATTTGCCTGTGTATTTACCTTTATTGGAGATCTTTATTTCTTAATCCAGGTTCAAGTTATTCTCTAGGTGTCTTTTCATTTCAACTTGAAGCACTCCCTGTAGCATTTCTTGTGGGGTGAGGCTAGTAATAATGAACTGGTTCAGATTTTGTCTAGGCATATCTTAATGTCTCCTTCATTTTTGAAGGACAGTTTTGCAGGGTATAGAATTCTTGGTTGAAAGCTTTTTTCTTTCAATACTTTAAATGTGTCTTCCCATCGTCTCCTAGCTTCCACGGTTTCGGAGAAGAAATCAGCTGTTAATCTTTTTGAGGATCCCTTATATATAACAAGTCCCTTCTCTTTTTCTGTTTGAAGGTATCTTTCTTTAATAGTTTGATTATTATGTGTCTTGTGGGTATTTTAAAATTCATTTTACTTGAAGTTTCTTGAGCTTTTGAATTTGTACATTTATGTCTTGCATCAAATTTGGTGAGTTTTAGCCATTATTTTTTTGTGTATTCTTCCTTCCCCTTTCCCTCTTCTCCCACAGAAACTCCCATAATGCAAATGTTAGTGTCCTACAAACTCCTGAAGGCTCTGTTTCTCTTTCCTTCCTCCTTTTTTCTTTCTGCTTCCCAGACTCAATAGTTTCTATCGTCCTATCTTAATGTTTGCCGATTCTTCCTTCTGCATGCACAAACCTGTTGAACCCCTGTAGTCAATTTTCACTTCAGCTGCAGAATCTTTGGTTGGTTCTTTTTTAATAGTTTCTATCTCTTTATTGGCATCCTCATTTTGTTTATGTATCATTTTTCTGATTTCCTTTGTTATATGTCCATGTTTTCCTTTATCTCTTTGAACATGTTTAAATGATTTTTATGTAGTGTGTCTGATGTCTGGGCTTCTTTGGGGACCATTTCTATGAATTAATTTTGTTCCTTTGAATGGGCTATGCTTTCCTGTTTCCTTGTATGCCTTTTAATTTGTTGTTGTTGTTGAACACTGGACATTGGAGTATAATAATGTTATAACTCTGGGAATCAGATTCTTCCTTTTCTCACAGTTTGCAGTTTAAAAAAATTATTTTTTAAACTGAAGGATAGAATGTTAATATTTACTTATTTACTTATTTTTTATTATGCTATGTTAGTCACCATACACTACATCATTAGTTTTTGATGTAGTGTTCCATGATTCATTGTTTGCATATAACACCCCGTGCTTTATGCAATAGGTGCCCTCCTTAATACCCATCACCAGGCTAACCTATCCCCTCACCCCTCCCCTCTAAAACAACCCTCAGTTTGTTTCTCAAAGTCCATAGTCCCTCATGGTTCGGTTCCCCCTCCGATTCCCCCCCTTCATTTTTCCCTTCTTTCTCCTAATGTCCTTCATGCTATTCCTTATGTTCCACAAATAAGTGAAACCATATGATAATTGACTTTCTCTGCTTGACTTATTTCACTTAGCATAATCTCCTCCAGGTCCATCCACATGGATGTAAAAGTTGGGTATTCATCCTTTCTGATGGCTGAGTAATATTCCATTGTATATATGGACCACATCTTCTTTATCCATTCCTCTGTTGAAGGGCATCTTGGCTCTTTCCACAGTTTGGCTATTGCAGACATTGCTGCTATGAACATTGGGGTGCATATGGCCCTTCTTTTCACTACATCTGTATCTTTGGGGTAAATACCCAGTGGTGCAATTGCTGGGTCATAGGATAGCTCTCTTTTTAACTTTTTGAGGAGCCTACACACTGTTTTCCAAAGTGGTGTACCAACTTCCATTCCCACCAATAGTGTAAGAGGGTTCCCCTTTCTCCACAACCTGTCCAACATTTGTTGTTTCTTGCCTTGTCAATTTTTGCCATTCTAACTGATGTAAGGTGGTTTTGATTTTAATTTCCCTGATGGTTTTGATGTGGTTTTGATTTTAATTTCCCTGATGGCTAATGATGATGAGTGGCAAAGATGGCGGAGGAGTAGGGGACCCTATTACAACTGGTCCCCTGAATTGAGCTGGATATCCACCAGACCACTCTGAAAACCCACGAAATCAGCCTGAGATGTAAGAAGATATACCCGGATCTCTACAAACAGGATATCGCCAGCAGTTGGTTTCGAGGTATGAGGCAGGGAGTCGTGATTTCGCCGGCAGATACCGGGAGATAAACGGAAGGGGGCAGGAGCTGCCATAAGTGCTTGAGCTGGGAAGGTGAAATAACACAGGAGCACAAAAGCCTCCTGCACTGGGGACCAGGCACAGACTCACAGACCGGTAACGGCGGAGAGGGGACTTTAGGGCAGCCCCCGGGACTGAAACCTGGAGCTGCGGCAGCATGGGTGCAAACTGGGGGTGGCTGGCAGTTTTAGAAGCGCAAAGGGCAGAGACGTGCCTGGACCTGGAAGCGAGGGCTGGGAGTACTGCTGAGGGGCGCATGACCCAGGACGCTGAAGTTTTAGCAGCACAGACAGAAATGGAGACAGTGTGACCTGGAGAGCTCACTGAAGAACAGACTGCAATCTCTCTGTTCTGAGGCAGAGGAGGGTTGGAAATGGTCACTTTTTTAAGGCCATAGCAATCCACCTGTTTAATGATTTTTCCAAACTATTTTTGCAAAGACTATATTCCTTGTTGTTTATAGTGACTGAGGTTTCTATTCCTTTAGTTTGTGTCAGCTAATATTTTGACAGGAACCCTTTTAATGCCAAGGGCTTAAACAACAATGACAACACACCAGAAAATAAGGAAAAGCAAAACAACTATCCAGATGCTTTCCTAGTCTTGGCAGATTGGCTTGTGCTGGGGCACCCTTTTAACAGTTAGGCTTATATTGAGCCTAGAAATCAGCCCAAGGTGAAAGGTTGGGGTCTTATCAAGTCTTTTCTGAGTATGTGACTTGCCCTTGGCCTATGTGTAGCTTTCTAAATTTTCCTCTATATATGGATTTAAAAAAAAAAAAGATTTTATTTATTTTTAAAGATTTATTTATTTTAGACAGAGAGAGCACAAGAGCAGTGTGGGGGAAAGGGCCGAGGAAGAGGGAGAGATAGAATCTCAAGCAGACTCCCCACTGAACGCAGAGTCTGATGTGGGACTCAGTCTCATGACTATGATGTCATGACCTGAGCCAGAATCAAGAGTTGGATGCTTAATGGACTGAGCCACCCAGGTACCCTGATTTTATGTATTTATTTTTTAAGTAATCTCTATACCCAACATGGGGCTTGCACCTACAACCCTGAGATCAAGAGTGACATGCTCCACTGACTGTGCCAGCCAGGTGCCCCCTGTATATATGACTTTCTAAAAAGGTCCTAATGTTTCAAAGAATCTCCCCCAACTTTTCATCCCAGTCAGCCTATTGTCTGTCTGAACTGTTACCATTTTCCCCAGAGGCACTTGCCTCCTTTTTAGCCTGAGTGCTGAGTTAGGTGAAACAGGAGAGATGTGCCTTGCATAAGTCCTTCAGGCAGCCCCCAGACAGGTTAGAACAATCATACACAGTAATTTACAAGTAAGATCTACTCCTCTGCAACTGGAGACCAGGGTTCCACATTGGAAACGGGCTGCTACTGAGCCATGGAAGGGGTAAGACAAGAATGTCACAAAGCTCTCCTACTGTTTTCAAATTGCCCTTTTCTTGATTCAGCATTCTCTTGGTTGCTGTAAACTTTTGGCTGCTTTTCAGAGTTCTGACATAGTTGGTTCTGATTGTTTCTGCTTGTTTTTCAGTGTTTCTGTGGGAAGATAAGAGGTTGGAGCTACTTTACCATTTTCCTTTACATTGATGATTCTTGTCTGAATTGATGTGCTGCTGGTTGCAAAATGGTCATTTTGTATTTCTATAATTTCTTCTACATTTATTAGTTGGTATACTCTTATTTAAACAGAGAACTTTATTTTCTGTGTAATTGGTGTTGATATGGATTTAGGTATTTGAATGGCTTATTATTTTAAATAATTTTAGTGAGGTATAGTTTAAATACAGTAGAGTCCACACACTAAGTATTCAGGTTAATGACCTTGGCAGATGCAACATGTAACGACCTGTAGCTATCACCTCAATCAAGTTCTAGAACATGTCCTCTCCAGAAAGTTTCCCATACTCCATTGCGATGGCTTTCTTGTTTTTACATTTTATTTTGAAATAATTATAGATACACAGGAAGTTGCAAAGACAGAAGAGAGTGGCCCCCTGTATCCTTCATGGAGTTTCCCCCAAAGGTTACATCTTGCTTAAAGGTAGTACAATTTCAAAACGGAAATGAACATCAGTACAATGTATAGATGCAGTTTGGTGTCATTGTGTACATTCCTGGAACTGGGAGTTCAGGCTTTCCACTAGGCCTATGGTGACACCACTCTGTCTAGGGTGCTCTGTAAGTGGTCTCCCACTGACATTGCAGCAGTGCAGGAGGGGAGACCTCACTACTGCTGATGGGGGTCAAGGATCTGCCTTTCCACCTGGTCTTCTCTGACACTACCCCAGCAGGGACGATTCATAGTGTCTTGCTGACAGCCATCGAGGCTCCCCAGTGGGGGTGGGACTGCAGTTTTTTCTGTGGTGTTAAGCTGGATAGGCTTGTTATCATCTAAAACTTTCTGTCTTGCCTGGTCCTTGGGCTAGAAAAAGCAAGCTTTTCTGGGGGCTTTTGGGCTTCCATTGGCATCTCCTTGAGCACCCAGTCCAGGATATATGAGGTAAAAAGAAACATTAGGAGAGGGGCGGAACAAGATGGCGGAGGAGTAGGAGACCTAGATTTCGTCTGGTCTCAGGAATTCAGCTGAATAGGGATCAAACCATTCTGAACACCTACGAACTCAACAGGAGATCAAACAGGAGAGTAGCAACAACTCTCTGAACAGAGAAGCGACCACTTACTGGAAGGTAGGGCGTGCGGAGAAGTGAATCCAAGGCGATATTCGGGAGGATAGACGGCGGGGGAGAGGCCTCCATCGGCCGCTTCTGGCAAGTGATAGAGCCGCAGAGCACAAAATCGGACCTTTTAGAAGTTGGCTCGGCGGAGGGACGTCGCTCCAGTGGCTAAGCGGGGGGTGGAATCCTCCCGGGACAGTGTGGTCTCAGGACCCTTGGGGTCACAGAGAGACCGGGGGTTCCTGAGTGCGCCAGAGCTCCCAGGTATCAGAGCGGGGAAGCCGGCTGCAGAGACGGAGCCGAGGCGCGGGCTCTCAGCTCGGGGTTGCCATAAACTGTGATCTGCGGCCCAGTCGGGGCACGGCTCCCCCAGCAGGGACCCAACAAGCAGCAGATCCGGGGAGACTCCCCTTCCTTCCCGGGGAGGAGCGGTGCGGGAACGCACTGCAGGGATCTGCTGGGTTTGGAGACTCCGTGCGGGGTCGGGTGCCAGAGATAGCAACGCTCGGTCACAGGCCGGGTGAGCACGGAGTGCGGACGGAGACCGGGGACACGGAAGTGACTGCTTTTCTCTGGGGGCGCACTGAGGAGCGGGGCCCCGAGTTCTCAGCTCCTCCGGGTGGAGATTGGGAGGCCACCATTTCTGCCCTGGTCCTCCAAAGCTGTACCGAGAGTTTGCAGGGAACAAAAGCTCCTGAGAGCAAACCGGAGCAGCTTCCTTAGCCCGGACCGACAAGTGCGGGGCAATTCCGCCTCCGGCAAAGACATTTGGAAACCACAGCAACAGGCCCCTCCCCCAGAAGATCAGCACAAACAGCCAGCAAGCCAAGACCAAGTTGATCGATCAAGGAGAATGGGAGAACTCCAGCGCTAGGGGAATACTGCACATAGATTCATGGCTTTTTTTTTTTTTTTTTTTACCATGATCCATTATTTCATCAAAGTTAATTTTTGTTGACTGTTTTTTCTTATTTTTCTTTTTCCCTTTTTCAACCAACATCTTATCAATCCCTTTTTAAAAAAAATTTTTTTTCTATTTTTCATTTTTAGAGTCATATTTTATCCCTTCATAGTAGTTACCCTTATTTTTGGCATATATATATGTGGTTCTCTCTTTAAAATTTTGAGGTACAGTTTCTTCTAACAGATCAAAATATACCCTAAATCACTAGTGTATGGCTTTGTTCTAGTCTCCTGCCTGATCACATTCTCTCCCTTTTTCCTTTTTTTTTCTCTTTTTTTTCTTAAATCTTCTTTCTTTTGTCAAACAACTTATCTTACCAAGTCCTTTTATAAAATCTTTTATAATTTTCATCTTTACAGTCATCTTCCATCCCTTCATTGTATCAACCCTTATTTTGTACATATATGTCTTTCTTCCTTTAAAATTTTAAGAGGCACTTTTTTCTAACAGACCAAAATACGCCCAAAAACTAGTGTGTGGCACTGACCTATGCACTAGCCTGATCATATTTGATCATATTCTGCTTTTTTTGTATTGGTTTGTTTTTGTTTTTATCTTTTTTTTCTTTTTTTTTTTCTTTTTCTCATTCTTTTTTCTTTCTTTCCCTTTCTTTTCCCCTGGTTTCAGGTCTTTTCTGATTTGTATACAGTATATTTGCTGGGGACGTTGT
>NW_027397181.1:304817-335939 GCF_003265705.2 Callorhinus ursinus | reverse complement strand
AGAAAAGGGGAGTATGTCAGAGGGGGAGACGAACCATGAGAGATGATGGACTCTGGGGGACAAACTGAGGGTTCTAGAGGGGAGAGGGGTAGGGGGATGGGTTGGCCTGGTGATGGGTATTGAGGAGGGCACGTTCTGCATGGAGCACTGGGTGTTATGAACAGGCAGTGAATCATGGAACACTGCTCCAAAAACTAATGATGTAATATATGGTGATTAACATAACAATAAAAAAATAAAAAAAGAAACATTAGGAAACTCCTTGCCATGTCATTCTCTGGGTCCCAGGGCCCCTAGCTAGACCCTTCTTCCTCTTTCAGGATTTTCCTATGTTTGTTTTGTATGTGTAATGTGCAGAGTTTTTAGTTGTATTACCAGAAGGATTAGGAAGAAGCATATCTACTCCTGCAGTGTCTTATTTTTTAAGACTCAGATTTTGAAGATTTTTGACACATACCGTTTCATAAAATGATAATACCAGTTTTTACATTCCTACCAACAGTGTATGAGAGTGCATGTGACCAGCACTGGGGATTATCAGCCTTTTTAATCTTTGTTGATCTGATAGGCAGAATTGATGTCTCCTAGTATTAATTTTCGTTTCTTTGGTTTCAAGTGGAGGTCGAATATTTTTCCTGTTTATTGGCCTAAGTTGTTTTTTTTCTGTCTCTTGAATTACCTCTTCTCTGAGAGAGAGAGAGAGAAAATTGAAGATGGAAAGTGAGGGGTAATCTGCTGCTGTAGTAGTTATGATGGTCCGGCCAGGAGACAGAAACCACAGCAATTATTTGAGCAGAGATAACGACATAAAATTAACTAGGTTATCGAAGGGTCAGATGGGAACACTGAGGTATTGTGGAGTGAGCATTGCAGGAAGCAGCTCCCATCTCTAGGACTGGGGGACTCAAAGGAAGAGTTGCAGTTATTAAAACTCAGGCAGTGAAGGGAAGAGCCCCATGGAAACTGGGAGTTTCGAAGAGAGGTACTGCTCGGTTGGGGCTTTTGTCTCCACTGGTAGGAGGGTGAAGTCCATGCTGCAGGTTTTGGAAAACCTGCAAACTGGAATCAGCTGTTGCTGCAGAGAGGCACTGTGCTGCCGGTGAGGGAGTATTGCTGGGGTGGTGGTGCTCAAGACGGGAAGGACTGAAGAAGCACACGGGAAGAAGGTACAAGTCTTTCTCCTTCATCCTTGCTGTTTCAAACCTTCTAGTGCCTCTTGTTGGAAAGACTCTTATGGAGCCAGCTGGCCAAACCCAAATGCGATCTGCAAGCTCCCAGGCCCAGCATCACAGAGACCAGTGTGACCTGAGATAGAAGAACTCAGTGGTCAGCATGGCTGCTATTCGCTGTGGGCATTGCCTGTGCTGAGTGTGGAGTGGGAGACCTGAATCTGTTGTGCCATGCTTGTCTTGGTTCTTCTGTTCCACATTTTGCTTGCTACAGTGAGTGCGATTTTCATGCTAAAGTTTGTTCTCTGTACAACATGGCCCCTCATTATATTCTGCATATGTCTGCCATGCTGTGTGCTGTACATACACTGCAGTATGTACGGTTCTACAGAATCGGGTGTAAAACGTATATGTACTTCATACGGGATGTTAGGGTTTTTCAAGGGTCATTTTAATTACATCTGATTCTCCCTTTACTTTAGAACTTATCTCCCCTTTGCTATTTGGTCCAGTAAGATGGGACTTCAGTTTATATTCCAGTCAAATCAGAGACTTCCTGTGGCTGGAGCTTAAGTGCATACACATCTCTCATCTTCAACCATCCCTGTTTATTCTGCCTATTTGGATAGATGTAGCATTTGTAAGGATTGGACCGTATTTGTCTTATCCACAGGGCCTCAGGGTACTTGTTTAATAAATTTTTGTTGAATTAATATTGATAACAGCAGCAGCAAGAATATTTCTTTTACATATATAATTACTCATTTAATTCTCATATCAGCCTTATAAGTAGTTATCATTACCATATTTCATTAGTTCTGAGGTGAACATTTTTTCACATTTTAACATCTTTGGATTAGGGATGCATTTTATATTCAGTGATATCTTGTAACTCATTTTTTTTTCTTGGTGGTAATGAAATAATGGTTCATCTTGTAGTCAATGGTATTTTAGACTCAATTAAATTTGGTGTCATTTCCATTTTGTAGATCAGGAAAGGGGGCACAAAGAGGTTAAGTATCCTGCCCTAGGCTAGAAAGTGGCAGATCTGGGCTGAGCAGCCTGGCCTCCAGTCTCGGGGTCCTGCTGTCCCTCTCCGTCTGTCTTCTTCTCTGAGCCTCTGCCGAGAATGGCCTCTGTGCCATCCTGCCTGTCTTGGCCTTGTCCACCCTCCCAGTGTAGCTTTGACTGTACCTTCTATGCCAGCATTCCTCTCCCCATGCTATCCTGCTGGAAAGCAGTCATTTCTTCTTTTCTCCTTTGAACCCCATAGCATTTCCTTAGTGCTGGTTGTCTATGTCTTTTATTTAGTGGCGTTTCATTTTCCAGGGTATCTAGACCCCAAGTCAGCGTGTAGGGTACAAACCACACATGTTCAAAATTACCGTGTACACCCTTTAGAAAGGAAGGCTGGGCTATGTTTTGGAGTCCAGTGCACTCAGTTTTTTCTACCATGTTAGGTGAATCACTGCTTCTTTGTAGCTCGGCAATAGTTGGCTTGTGTTTTGGGATCATGTTGTAGGAAAAATACTGGTCTTCAACACTAGACTTGCACTTGGGAGTGTACATGAGATGCTCACGCTCTAGGAGGCTCACAGGTACTGACGTGGACTGTGGGAGGCAGGTCTTCTGCTTACACAGGAACACCCATGGCCCACTTTCCATGGCAGGGTCAACACGCGTGGCTGGGCATGGTGGATGTGCAACAGGCACAGTGAGCTCCTTCCCAAGGCATGTGTTCATCGAGAAGAATGGTGCTGTTTTTCCATTTTCAAATTTAGAAACTTCTTTTGGGTTACATTTTAACTCTTTTACTGAGATAGAATTCACATACCATATATTTCTCTCTTTTAAAGATCTAATTCAATGAGTTTTAGTATGTTCCTGCAACTGTCACAACAGTCTAAGCGTAGACCATTTTCATCACCCCCAAAAGAAGCTCTCTGCCCAGTGTCAGTCGCTCTCCATTTCCCGTGGCCTCCCAGCCCTGGGCAGCCACCCATCTGCTTTTCTGTCTCTGTGCATTTGCCTGTTGTGGACGCGTCATAAGCAGAATCAGACAATATGTGGTCTTTGTGTGACTGGCTTCTCCTTGAGCATCCTGTTTTCGAGGTTTATTATCTGTGCTGTGGCATGCGTCAGTACTTCATTCCTTCTTCTTGCCAGACAATATTGTATGGTTATACCACATGTTATGTATCTATCAATCAGTTGCGGGACATTTGGGCTGTTTCCACTTTTTAGCTATTATGAGTAATGATGCTGTGAACATCTGTGTACAAGTGTTTTCATTTCTCTTGGGTATATACCCAGGACTGGAATTGTGGGGTCATATTAATTCTGTGTTTAACCTTTTGAGGGATGGGCCACATTGTTTTCCAAAGTAGCAGCCTGCACCGTCTCACATCTCCACATCCTCACCAACGCTTATTATGTCATTTGAGTATAGCCATCTAGTGGGTGTGAAGTAGTATCTCAGTGTGGTTCTGATTTGCATTTTCTTGCTGACTAATGGTGTTGAGTATCTTTCCATGTGCTTATTGGCCATTTGTACATCATCTTTGGAGAGATGTCTGTTCAGATCCTTTGCCCATTTTTTAATTATTTGTCTTTTTTATTGTTCAATTGTAGGAGTTCTTTGTATATACTGGATAGTAAGGCCTTATGTGATAGGTGACTTGCAAAATTTTTCTCTCCTTCTGTCTTTTCACTTGATGGTGTCCTTTGGAACACAAAAGTTTTACATTTTGATGAAGTCTACTGTATCTGTTTTTCTTTGTTGCTTTTGCTTTTGCTGTCACATGTGAGAAGGCTTTGCCTAGCCCAAAGCCCCAAATATTGACACTTATGTTTCTTCTAAGAGTTTTATAGTTTTTTTTTAAAGATTTTATTTATTTGACAGAGAGAGACAGTGAGCAAGGGAACACAAGCAAGGGGTGTGGGAGAGGGAGAAGCAGGCTTCCTGCTGAGCAGAGAGCCCTACGTGGGGCTCGATCCCAGGACCCTGGGATCATGACCTGAGCCGAAGGCAGACGCTTAACGACTGAGCCAACCCAGGTGCCCCAAGTTTTACAGTTTTTGCTCTTACATTTAGGTCTGTGATGTACTTGGAGTTAATTTTTGCGTATGGTATAAGGAAGAGGTCTGCCTCCATTCTTGCCAGACAAAAGTCTGGATATCCGTTTGTCCCAGCACTATGTGTTGAAAGGACTGTTCTTTCTCCATTGAGTTGTTCTGAGTATTTAGTTTTTTGCTGGGCTGGATAGTTGATTTCAGAATAGATAAATGTATGAAGCACTTCTACTGTATATTTGTCTTATCTGCCCCCCTAGGTTATAAACTCCTTAGGGTAAGAAAAAGTCGTGTCTTATTTATCTTTAATTCCCTTCAGCATCCAGCTCAGTCTCCCAATATATACTGGACTTCTGAGTGAATCAGAGTGTGCAATAGAGACCTGATCAATGAGAGTATGAGAAAGTGTTCCTCCTGATTGAGTCTCGGGTGTCTCCTAGATCTTGCCAATGAGCTCACATCACCAATACTGTAATAAGTGAATCATATAGGGATTAGGATTTTTTTTTCAAATTTATTTTAACTTCTTATTATTTAAAAAACAAAGTCTCAGTATGATGCTTATATGTTTATAACACTAATCTCTCTTTTTTTTTAAATGGAGTGCACATGTCAGGTTTGGAGATCTAGCCAACTACAATTTAAGAATGTCTTGTTTTCATTGTATCCATTTTTACTTATAGCTTCTATTAATGACAAGTGATAATGATCTTCCATTTTTGCTAGTTATATATAGTTTTAAAATCAATGTAAGTAAAAAAGTGAGATAGATTTTTAAGAAAAATATTAAATAAGGTGATGCAGAGATGTTGCAAAAATCACCAGGGGGCACTCAAATAATGAGAGTTAGGGATGCACCTAAAGGAGGGTTCCTCCTGCCTTTTATTTTTTCTGTTCACTGTTTCCTTTTCATTTTATTTTTGAATAGGTAATATCTTGATATGACTCAAAAGCCAAAAAGTACAAGAGGCATACAATAAAAAATCCTCTTCACTCTATTCCTCTGGCCACCTGGCTCCCTGCCTTGGGCTAGTAAGACTTATTGATTTCTTAGGTATTTATCCAGAGGTTGCTGATGCATATATAAGAAAATGTTCCTATATAATCTTTTCCTCCTGCTTAACACAAGTGGTTCCTTACTTTTTGCCTGGTTCTCCCTTTCCTTGGAGGGTTGTTCTTAACCTGGGCTAGTCTGGTTGTTCTTGATCTGGATACTGAGTCCTCATACCAGAGTTTCTGTGGTCATGGGGCATTGAGTCATACACCAGTGTCTCAAGCAGGAAGGGGCAGGGGCATGGGTCTGTCTTCTTTCAGGCAGGATGGGTGCCCAGTGACTTACACACATGTCTCCTTAGCAGGAACTGGGGCATACAACCATCTCAGACCAATCATTGGCAAGAGAGAACAGGATTACCACGGTTGGTTAAAGTTGGTCACAACTTTTCCTGGAGGCTGGCAGAGAGGCCTGCTTTTCCTGAGATTAGAGGCGTTGACCTCCCACAAAACCAGGGAAGGTAGCAGCCTTGTGGGAATGGTCACAGGATGGCCATGCATAGTGTCTGCTGTGGGATTTTTACAGGGATGCTCATGGAAGAGACTGAGACGGATACCTGTGCTCTGAGAGGTCTCAGGCTAGCACCGCCATTTTTGAGCTCAAGAACTAGAAGTAGTAACATTCTGATTTGGCTTGAAGCAGTGGTAGCATCAAGGTGCAAATACTCATTCTTGCCCCAAGCTTCATGCAGTGCAACTAGGTCCCTGAAGTTTTTTCCTTTAAAGGTCCTTCCCCCTGGAAATGCATCTTTTGGGAGAACTCTTTGTTCTAATCTAACTGTTAGAAGAAACCAGCAATGCCTCTGGCTCGTGGCTGGATTCCTGGAGTCCAGTTGAGCAGCTCGGCATCAGCCAAGGGGTCAGAACTGGAGAGGGGGTGACTTGAGTTGACAGAAGATGTGGTCCTGAGAAGATGCTGGCCTGCCCTGTTTCAGAGGCAGATGTCAGCATTCTGGTGCCCGTGCTGAGTCTCACTCCGCCCACTTTCCTCCTCCTTACCTTCTCTCTTGCTCTTGTCCTCTTCCTGCTTCCCTTTTCCAACCCGTTTCCCCTCACTCTCTCTTTTCTAGCCCTTAAAGCCCTAGGTCTTTTTCTTTCCTTGCAGCACACAGAGTTAGGAAGCCCTGTTGTTTTTGCCAGCAGCTCAGGGGAGGGGGCATTGTTCAGAAGGTGGAGACTCGGGAAGGGTGGAGGAATGTCACAGGAGAAATGAGAAACAGATGTAGAGATCCCGTGTGGCTGAGCCTAGTCAGAAGAGTTGCAAGGAGAGGGGGCCAGAGGAGGCTGGAATTTGGTGGTCATACTCATTTGTGTGTTTAATCCTTTTGTGGTTTTACTGGTGTTCATGAAGCAAGCAGCTCCCAGCAAGGCAGTGAACAACAAGCCGATGATTAATTGCCCTTTTTAAATTGTAATTATGTCACTCACCAGAACCCGTGAACATTAATTCTCAATTTACAAAGTGAGTAATTGAATAATGAAGGGGCTGCCTGTTTGTTGTGCTCTGTTCTTGCCCTTGCATTTCTACAATGCCAGGCCCTTCTGTCTCTCCCAGTCTTTGGATGATGCCCACTTCCCTGGTGATTTTAGTGGCTGTTCTGGCCTTCTGACTGCAGGCTGTCTGGCATCACTTTGCATTGATGGTGGGTGAGGCCCAGGCTTAGGTCACATGCTGTAGAGAAAGGGAGCCCAGCCATTTGATTCCAGTATGCTGCTGCTTTTTATTACGTTCTCTCCCAGCAACAAAAGCTTGCTGGCTAACTCCAGCAAAAGAGCGTGACTTTATTGGGAGGATATTGGAAGGATATCGGGAAGCTCACTGGAGCAAAGAGAAATCTGAAAAAACAGGCCTTGAAAGAAGACAGCTAGAACCAGGCTCTGGTTGGCAGTGCCATTAGGTAGTCAGTCCCTGCACGGCACTAGGAGGGACACTGCTCCAGCGTTCCCTGGTCTGTCATTTCACATCTTGAGCAAGTCACCCTTGGCATTGGAGGGTGGGGCACTTTGATTGACTGTCTGCCCAAGAGTGCCTGCCCACTTTGGGAGGGGGAATAGTGCCTCCCCAACCCCAATCACCCTGCTCTTACCAGAAGTGGACATGGATGCTGGGCAGGCAGATACAGGAGAGGCCTTCCACAAAGCCCTGTCCTCAACCTCTGGATATTCGTCTCTCCTGCTGTCACAGAAGAGACAGTGCCCAGCCCCGGGGAGGAAGTCTCTGTGCAGGCTGGAGCCACAGTCATTCATGCTGGCTGCCAGTTTAAATGGAGGTGCCGTCTAAGACACACTGGATCAAATCCACAATCTTGGCTGTGTTGTTAAAGGATTGAATTTCAAAAGGAGAAGTAATTCAGTACTTTTCAGAGAGGGTAACAGGGCACTCCTATGAGTAGGGGAGAGCTATAGACTGTATGTCTGTGTCCCCTCAAAATTCATATGTTGACCTAATCCCCAATGTGATGATATTTGGAGGTAGAGCTTTAGGGATGTGATTAGGGCATGAGAGTAGAGCCTTATGAATGGTATTAGTGCCCTGATAAAAGGGACCCCAGAGAGTTCCCTTGGCCCTTTTGCCACATGAGAACTCAGTAAGAAGACAGTTGCCTGTGAAATCAGGAAGCAGGTCCTCATCAGACACTGAATCTGCTAGCACTTTGACATTGGACTTCCAAACCTCCAGATTTATTGGTCTGTCTGATGCTTTGATATTTATTTCAGAAATAAACTTCTGTTGTTTATAAGCCACTCCATCCATGGTATTTTTGTTATAGCAGCTCAAACGGACTAAGGCAAGGGAGAGTCTACCTGGACTTTTCTTAGGATTCCCGATAGACATATTTTTCTTGCTCTCCTTGGGAGACACCATGCCTTGTACAAAGAGAAGTCTTGAAAGCCGCCTGCAGGTTCTGTGATGGCCAGTGGAAGTGCTGGCCACAAACAGGCTGGGTAAGAATCCATTTCACGCGCCCTGGCCGCACAGCTTTCTTTTCATCGGTGATACCCATCTTTATTTCACGTAAGAAAGCAGCTGGCTCCGCTTGGACCTCACGTCCTTGGAGTCATTCTCCCTTCAGGGTCTTAACAAAGTTCTCTCTGACCACAGACTCACCATCTGGTTTGCTCTTTTTGCTCTCTCTTTCCTTTTGAGCTTTCTCTTGGCTTTCACTGCATTTTCAAAACTTCCCTATTCTTCTAGTCCTCTTCGGGTTTCATGTGCCTGGGCAGACCCCCATCATGTCTCAGTGCTCTTCTCTGTTGCATTCATTAGAGATACCCCTATCGCCCACCGCCCTGCTGGTGCTCTCTGCCCCTAAATCGTGGAGGGCTGTGGGAGAGCATGAGGGGCTGCGGTGCAGAATGTCAGCACACACCCACGCATGTGCGCCGCCCAGCCTCCAGGCGGCCAGGCGGCCCCAGCACCACTGCTCCACCTTCACCCATGCCCATTTCATTTGCCCATAGCAGCTTTTCCACAGCCATCTTCCACCCAGGCCCTCCTCCTTCTCAGCAGATAGCTTTGTGTGGCAGCTCACTGAAGAAGAGGGGCCATCCAAAGTGAACTTCCCCTGGGCTCTTCACTCAGTATTTCCCTCTCAGACCTGGGATCTGGACTGCATTCTAGGAAAAGGTCTTTCCTGGCACTTTCATCTGCCGTTGCTTATATTTTTCTTGCTTATATTTTTCAATTTTTCCTCCCTATTGACTCCTTCCCCTTAGCTCATATATTTGCCCAACGTTCCCAAAGCGTTTTATTTATTTTATCTACTTCTGGTGGTATTAGAAGCTGTGTATCCTTCTGTTGTCCTTGTGATTAGGCTTATTTTTTAAAAATTTTTTTAAATCTGAGATAATTTTAAGCTCAAATAGAAGTTGCAAAAATAGTGCAGAGATCCCCATATGTCCTTCCCCCAGTGATGATATCTTGTATAACCACAGTACAGGTTTCTCAGCCTCAGCACTATTGATATTCCAGGCCAGATACTTCCTTGTTGGGGAGGGTGGGGGCTGTCTGGTGCATTATGTGATATTTAGCAGCATCCCTGGCCTCTACTTACTAGATGTCAGTAGCACTCCCCTAGATGTGACAAACAGAACTGTCTCCACATGTTACCCAGTGTCCTCTATTCACCTGGGTTGAAAACTACTCTGTATTTCCTTTTACTGCTGTAACAAATTACCATTCACTTTCTGGTTTAAAACAACATGAACTTACCCTCTTACAGCTCTGTGGATCAGGTGTCTGATGTGGGGTGGCTCAGTTCTCTGCTCAGAGTCTTACTGGGATAAAATCAAGGTGTCAGCTGGGGCTTCAGTTCTCACTGAAGATTTGGGGGAAGAATCCGTTCTAAACTGATTCTGGTTCTTGGCAGAATTCAGCTCCTTCCCATACCTTTCACGTGGACCTTCCTTCTTCACACCAGCAGCAGGTGTGTCCAGTCCTTCTTGTGCTTTGAATCTGATTCCCTTTTCTACCATCAGCCAGAAAAAGTTCTCTGCTTTTACATGCTCATGTGGTGACACTGGGCCCACTGGATAATCCAGGATAATCTCATCTCATTCCTAGTTTCTGTGGAGTAGGGTGTGGACATCTTTGACAGGCTGTTATTCTGCCAACCACACACTGCCATAGTACAGCAGTTACAACCGGAAAATTGACATTGGTACAGTGCATTAACTAAACCTCAAACCTGATGCAGATTTCATCAGTTTTCATATGCACTCATTGTTTGTTTGTTTGTTTTTTAGTATTATTTATTTGGTGTATAGTTCTGTCAAATGTTATCATACACATATTTATCACACACACACACATATATATATACATACATATATATTTTTTTCATGTAATGACCACCACAATCAAGGAAACAGAACTGTTCCATCAACTCCAGAGAAACTCCCTTCAACCCTAACCTAGCAACCCTTTGTCTCTGTGAGCATAATTTTGTCATTTTGAGAATGTTATGTAAGTGGAATCATATGGTATGTTACTTTTTGAGATTGGCTTTTATTTTACTCAGTATAATACCCTTGAGCCCCATCCAAGTTATTGTGTGCATCAATAACTTGGTTGTTTTTATTGGCAAGTAATATTCCACTGCATGGGTATACCAGCTTGTTTACCCATTCACTTGTTTGAAAGGAAATGAGTTGTTCCTAGTTTTTGGCTGCAATAAATAAAGCTTCTATCTATGTATACACAGGTACAGTTTTTTGTGTGTAGACCTGACTTTTGTTTCTCTACCATAAATGTTGTAGGCGTGGGATTGCTGGGTCATTTGGTAAGTGTGTGTTTCTAAGATATTGCCAAACCATTTCCCAGAGTGGCTGTACCATTTCCTAACTCTGCCAGCAATGTGTGAGTGATTTAGTTTCTCTGTATTCTCACCACATTTGGTACTATAAGTATTTAAAATAATTTAAGTATTTAAAGTAAAGGAAGGCCAGCATATAAAATAATTAGCCATTCTAATAGAAGTGTGGTGGTATCTTATTGTGGCTTTGATTTGTACTTCCCTAATAGCTAATGATGTTGCATATATTTTCATGTGCTTATTTAACATTCTTATACCCTTTTTGGTGAAGTGTCTGTTCAAGTCTTTTGTCCATTTTCTGATTGGATTGTTTGTATTCTTACTATTCAGCTTACAGAGTCCTTTATATATTCTGAATCCAAGTGCTTTATCAGATATTTGATTTGGAAATGTTTCCTTGCAGTCTGTACATCTCTTCATTCTCTCACCAGTGTCTTTGTGGAACAAACATTTTTAATTCTGATGAAGTCCAGTTTGCCAGTTTTTCTTTTATGGGTCATGCTTTTGATGTCATATTTAAGAACTCTTTTGCCTAACCCTAGGTCATGAAGATTTTCCTCCTAAGTTTTCTTTTAAAAGTTTTACAGTTTTATGTTTTACATTTAGATCTATATGAGTTCTGTTTGAGTTCATTTTTGTATACATTATGAGGTTGAATTTGACTCTTCCTTCTTTGTTCTAACAGTGGGGAAAAGACTATCTTGGCTCCACTGAATTGCTTTTTTTTAATTTTTTATTGTTATGTTAATCACTATACATTATGTAGTGATGTAGTGCTCCATGATTCATTGTTTGTGCATAACACCCAGTGCTCCATGCAGAACGTGCCCTCTTTAATACCCATCACCAGGATAACCCATTCCCCCACCCTCCTCCCCTCTAGAACCCTCAGTTTGTTTTTCAGAGTCCATCGTCTCTCATGGTTCGTCTCCCCCTCCGACTTACTCCCCTTCATTCTTCCCCTCCTGCTATCTTCTTCTTCTTTTTTTTTTCTTAACATATATTGCATTATTTGTTTCAGAGGTACAGATCTGTGATTCAACAGTCTTGCACAATTCACAGCGCTCACCATAGCACATACCCTCCCCAATGTCTATCACCCAGCCACCCCATCCCTCCCACCCCCACCACTCCAGCAACCCTGTTTTTTTCCTGAGATTAAGAATTCCTCATATCAGTGAGGTCATATGATACATGTCTTTCTCTGATTGACTTATTTCACTCAGCATAACACCCTCCAGTTCCATCCACGTCATTGCAAATGGCAAGATCTCATTCCTTTTGATGGCTGCATAATATTCCATTGTGTATATATGCCACATCCTGAATTGCTTTTGAACCTTAATCACAAGTCAGTTTGACCATGTTTGTGTGGATCTCTTTCTGGACTCTCTTCTGTCGATTTATGTGTTTATTCATCTGCCAATACTACACTGTCTTGATTATGTTAGCTATATAGTAAGTCTTAAAATTGGATACTGTGATTCTCTCAACTTTATTCTTCTTTTTCAAAATTGATTTAGCCCTTTGATTTCCTTCGCCTTTCCATAGACATTTTAGAATAGTTTGTCTATGTCTTCAAAAAGTTCTACTGAGATTTTGATAGGAATTGCATTCAGCTTATAGGTCATTTTGAGGAGAATTTTAGATCTTTACAATGTTAGGTCCTCCAACTCATGAACATGCTATGTCTCTTTAAATATTATTTGATGTATTTTATCAATGTTTTGAACTTTTCAGCATACACATCCTGTGCATGGTTGTTAGAATTCTGTGTAAGTATTTCAGGTGTGGGGGGTTTGTATGTATGTGTGTGTGTGGGGGGAGCATTTATAAATGACATTGTGTTTTAAATTTTGGTCTCCAGTTATTCATTGCTAATATATAAAAACAAGATTGATTTTTATGTGATGGCCTTGCTATCCTATGACCTGGCTAACTTCTGAGTTGTTTTGTAGATTCCTTAGGTTTTTCTGCTTAGATGGCCATGTCATCTACAGATAGGGGCGGATTTTTTATTTCTTCCTTTTCCAATTTATTTTCCTTTTTCTTTTTCTTGCCTTATTGCATCGGTTAAGGTTTCCAGTACTGCAATGAACAGGGGTGGTGAGAGTGATGGATAGCCTTGCCTTGTTCCTGAGCATTCAGTCTTTCAGCATTTATTATTATGTTAGCTGAAAATATTTGTGGATGCTCTTTATTAGGTTGAGGAAATTCCCATGTATTCTTAGTTTGCTGAGAGTTTTTATGATGAATGGGTGTTGAATTTTGTCAGATGCTTTTTCTTCATCATGGTTTTTCCTCTTTAGACTTAACATGGTGGTTTACACTGATTTTTGTGACTATTGAACCAGCATCACATTTCTAGAATAAACCCCACTTGGTCATGGCATGTGTGTGTGTGGGTGTGTGTAGCATACTGCACATATTTACATGTATGCTGAATTCATTGTGCTAATATTTTGTTAAGGATTTTTGTATCTATTTTTATGAAGTCATAATTCTTCATCTGTAGTTTTTTTTTAATCTTTTTCATTTTACTTTCATTCTTTTTTTTTTCTTTTTTGTTTTTATCTCATTTTAGTATCAGGGTGATGCTGACCTCATAAAATGAGTTAGGAAATGTGGCTTCCATTTTCTGGAAGAGAATTTATAGTATTGGTGATATTTCTTTTTTTCAACACTTAGAAGAATTTGCTAGTGAAACTGTTGAGACTTGGAGATTTCTTTTTCAAAAGGTTAACTATAAATTCAATTCTTTATTAGTTACCGAACTATACAGATTATCTCATCTTGGGTGAGTTTCGGTTGTAGTTTTTGAGGAATTGGTCCCTTTCATCTAAGTTGTTCAATTTATGTGTGTAGAGTTGTTTGTAGTACAAACATACCTCTTGTGCTTTGCTTTATTGCATTTCATGGATATTGCTTTTTTTTTCACACATTAAAGGTTTGTGGCAACTCTTTGTCAAGCAAGTCTATTGGTGCCATATTTTAATAGCATTTGCTCACTTCTTGTCTCCGTGTCACATTTTAATAATTATCACAATATTTCAGACCTCTTCATTGTTACTGTATATGTTATGGTGATCTGTGATCAGTGATCTTTGATGTTACTGTTGTAATTGTTTTGGGGTACCACAAACCATGTTCATAGAGGCCAATGAATTTAATTGATAAATGTTGTGTATGTTCTGACTACTTCACTGATTAGCCAGTCTCCCTCTCCCTTCCTCTCCTTGGGCTTCCCTATTCCCTGAGACACAATATTGAAATTAGGCCAGTTAATCACCCTACAGTGGCCTGTCAGTGTTCAAGTAAAAGGAAGAGTTGCATGTTTCTCACTTTACATGAAAACCTAGAAACGATTCAGCTTAGTGAGGAAGACATGTTGAAAGCTAGGCCTCTTGAACCAAGCAGTTAGCCAACTTGTGAATGAGAAGGAAAAGTTCTTGAAGGAAATTAAAAGTGCTACTCCAGTAAACACAAATGATAAGAAAGTGTAACAACCTCATCACTGATATGGAGAAGGTTTTAGTGGTCTGGATAGAAGATCAAACCAGCCACAATATTCCCTTAAGCCAAAGCCTACTCCAGAACAAGGCCCTAAGTCACTTCAGTATATGAAGGTTGAGAGGTGAAGAAGCTGCAACTAGCAGAGTTTGGTTCATGAGGTTTAAGGAGAGAAGCCATCTCCATAACGTAAAAGTGCAAGGGGAAGCAGCAAGTTATCCAGAAGATCTAGCTAGGATAATTAATGAAGGTGACTACACTAAGCTGCCATCTAGGACTTTCATAGCTAAAGAGAAGTCAATGCCTGGCTACAAAGCTTCAAAGGACAGGCTGACTCTCTCGTTAGGGGCTAATGCAACTGGTGACTCTAACTTGAAATCAATGCTCATTTACCATTTTGAAAAACCTAGGACCCTTCAAAATTATGCTAAATATACTCTGCTTATGCTCTTTAAATGGAACAACAAAGCCTAGATGGCAGCACATTTGTTTACAACATGGTTTACTGCATATTTTAATTTAAACCCCTGCTCAGAGAAAAGATTCCTTTCAAAATATTACTTCTCATTGACAATGATCCTGGTCACCCAAGAGCTCTAATGGGGATGTATGAAGTTAATGTTTTTATGCGTGCTAGTACAACACAACAAAACACAACACAATGTTATCCATTCTGTAGTCTATGAATCAAGGAGTAATTTTGACTTTCAAGTCTTATTATTTAAGAAATACATTTTGCAAGGCTGTAAGCTGCCATAGATAATGATTCCTCTGATGGATCTGGGCAGAATGAATGAAAAACTTACTGGGAAGGATTTACCATTCTAGGTGCCATGAAGAACATACATGATTCATAGGAAGAAGTCAAAATATCAATATCAAGAGGAGTTTGGAAGAAGTTGAATCCAACCCTTCATGTATGACTTTGAGGGGTTCAAGACTTCAGGGGAGTAAGTAACTACGGATGTGGTGGAACTAGCTGGAGAACTAGAATTAGAAGTGGAGCCTGAAGATGTGACTGAATTGCGGCAATCACATGATAAAACCTGAATGGATGAGGAGTTGCTTCTTACAGATGAGCAAAGAAAGTGGTTTTTCAGATGGATTCTACTCCCGGTGAAGATGTTATAAAGATTGTTAAAATGACAGCAAAGAATTTAGATTATTACATCAACTTAGTTGATAAAGCAGTGGTGGGATATGAGAAGATTGACTCCAGTTTTGAGAGAAGTTCTACTGTGGGTAAAATGCTGTCAAACAACATCACATGCTACAGAGAAATTGTTTGAAAAGGAAAGAGTCAATTGATGGGGAAAACTTCATTGTCTTCTTTTAAAAAATTGCCACAGCCACCCACTCTTCAGCAACCTCCACCATCGTCAGTCAGCAGCCATCAACATCAAGGCAAGACCCCCTACCATCTAAAAGATAATAGTTCAGTGAAAGATCAGATGATGGTTAGCATTTTTTGGTAATAAAGTAGTTTTACGTTGCTTTTTTTTTTTTTTTTAGACATAGTGCTATTGTACACTTAATATACTACTGTGTAGTATAAACATAATTTTTATATGCACTGGGAAAAAATTCATTTGACCCACTTTATTGTGATGTTCACATTACTGGGTGGCCTGGAACTGAACGCACAGTTCCAGATGTATGCCTGTATTCTCTTATCCTCTTAATGTCTGTGGGGTCTGTAGTGATATCCACTCTTTCATTCTTGATATTGGTAATTTATTCTCTTTTTTCCTTTGTCAATTTTACTAGAGGTTTATCAATTTTTTTCAAACAACTAGCTTTTAGCTTGATAGTTTTTCTGTTTTCAATTTCATTGACTTCTACTTTTGTCACTTCCCTTCTGCTTACTTTATTTTGGCTTCTTTTTCTAGTTTCTTGACATGAGGGCCTAGATTATTGATTTGAGATCATCTTATTTTAATATAAGCATTTAGGGCTGTGTTAGTTATAAATTATTGCCAAATATAATGGATTAAAACAATATTATCTCAGTTTCTTTGGGTCAGGAATCTTGATGCAACTTAGCTGGGTCCTTTGCTTCAGGGTTTCTTATAAGGCTGTAATCAAGCTGTTGGCTAGGACTATCTCAAGGCTGGACTGGAGGGGGATCCACTTCCAAGGTCACTCATGCAAGATTCAGTTCCTGATGGCTGTTAGCCAGAAACAGCCCTCAGTTTTTTGGCACATGGGCCTCTCCATTAGGGCAGTTTACAACATGGCAGCTTGCTTCAGTCAAGCAAGCAAGAGAGAAGAGCCAGAGAGAGTAAATGCTAGCAAGATGCAAGTCACCATCTTTTATAACTTAATCAAGAAAATAACATTTCATTACGTTTTTGCTTACTCTTTGTTGGAAGCAAGTCATTCAGTCCAGTCCAGAATCTAGCAAGGGCAGGGCATTATACAATGGCATGAATACCAGAATCACTGGGTGTTGCCTATGACAAATGATATAAATTTCCCTCTAATCTTTACTTTAGCTGTAGCCCACATAGTTTGTATAAATAATAGTAAAATATACATAAATATACCATTTTAACTATTTTTTTAAGGATTTATTCATTTGAGAGAGAAAGAGCATGAGAGCATGATCAGGGGGAGGGGCAGAGGAACAAGCAGACTTCCTGCTGAGCAGGACGCCCGATCCCAGGACCCTGAGATTATGACCTGAGCCAAAGTCAGATGTTTAATTAACTGAGCCACCAGGCACCCCACCATTTTAACTATTTTAAAATCAATTCAGTGGCCATACATTCACCATGATGTGTAACCATCACCACTGTCTCCAGATCTTTTTCATCATCTCAAATAGAAACTCTGTCCCCATGAAACACTAACTACCAATTTCCCTCTCCTCCAGCCCTGGTAACTTCTATTCTGCTTTCTGTCTCTCTGAATTTACATATTCTAGGTACTTCATGTAAATGGAATCATACTGTATTTGTTCTTTTTATCTGACTTATTTCACTAAGCATAATGTTTTCAAGGTTCATCCATGTTGTAGTGTATCAGAATTTAATTTTTTTAAGGTTGAATAATATTTCATTATATATACGGACCACATTTTGCTTATCCATCCAGCTGTTGATGGACATTTGAATTGTTTCTGCCTTTTGGCTATTGTGAATAATACTGTTATGACCATGGGTATGCAAGTATCTATTTGAGTCCCTGCTTTCAATTCTTTTGGGTATATGCCTAGAAATGGATTTGCTGGGTCACATGGTAGTTTTATGGTTTAACCTTTGAGAAACTGCCAAACTGTTTTCTGTAGTGGTTGTACCATTTTACATTCTTAACCACAGTGCACAAGGCATCTAGTATCTCCATGCCCCCTACAGATTTTGATGTGTCATTTTATTTTCATTTGGTTCAGTATAAAAAATATATCTTTTAAGTTTTCTTTGAGCCCTCCTCTTTGTCCCATGGCTTATTTACAAGTGTAGTATTTAATTTCATGTTTTTGAGATTTCTCTGTTATGTTTCTATTATTGATTTCTCATTTAATATATTTTTATATAATTTATATATATAAAATTTATGTATATAAATATATATATATAATTTATATATATGAAGTATATAAATTTCTCATTTAATATATTCTGGCCAGAGAACATATTTTCTATGGTTTAAATTAATTTAAGTTTGTTAAGGTTTATGTTATGACCTAAGAGATGGTCTGTCTTGGTAAGTGTTCCATGTATGCTTGAAACGACAGTTGATCCCTGAACAGTGTGTGGGTTGGGTGCCAGCCCTCTGCTCAAATCGAAAATCTGTGTATAACTTTTGACTCCCCCAAAACTTAGCTACTAATAGTTTACTGTTGACTGGAAGCCTTACCCATAACATAGATAACTGATTAACACTTTTTTTGTATATGTATTATATACTGTATTCCTACAATAAAGTATGCTAAAGAAAAAATGTTATTAAGAAAATCACAGGGAAGAGAAAATACATGTATAGCACTTTACTGTATCTCTATCAAAGAATATCCACATATAAGTGGACCTGTGCAACTCAAACCCCTGTGGTTCACAGTTCAACTATAATGTTTGTTTTTTTGTTAAGTGAAGTGTTCTGTGTTAAAATATGCCATTGGTTTATGGTGTCGTCTAGTGACCGTATCAATTTCTTGAGAAAGCTGTGTTGAACTCCCCAACTATGAACCTAGAATTGCCTATTTCTATATTCAGTACTCTTATATCTGCTTCATGTATTTTGAAGCTCTGTTATTTGGTCTCTACACATTTAGAATTATTATGCCTTCTTAATGAATTGACCCTTTTATCATTATGTGATGTCCCACTTTTTATCTGGTAAGGTTCTTTGCCCTGAAATCTACATTGTCTGATATTAACATAGCCTGTCCAATTTTATTTTTATTAGTATTTTCATGGTATATCTTTTCTATACTTTAATTTTTAATTTACTCACATAAATTTTTTGGCTAGCGTTTAGTTGGATCATTTTTAATCCATTCTGATGATTCTTTAATTGGTGTGTTTAGATCATTTATATTTAATGAAATTAAAAAGTTAACCATTTTCTTGTTTTCTGTTTGTGTCTACTGTTTTTTGTCCCTATGTTTCTTCTTTCCTGGCTTCCTGTAGGTTACTTGAACAGTTTTTACAATTTCATTTTAATTTATCTAAAGAATTTTTAAAACGCTTTAACTTTTGAAATTTTATTTATTTATTTTTTAAAATTGAAGTATAGTTGGCTAAAGAATTTTTAAGTCTATCTTTGTTCTTTTAGTTTTTTTTTTTTTAATGATTGTTCTATGGATCGTAATATACCTACTTAACTTACCACTGCCTCCCTAGTATCAACATTTTACCACTTCAAGTGGCATATAGAAACCTTACCACCATTTATGTCCCCTTTTAATGATATGGTTGTCTTACGTATTATATTATCTATGTACATATTGAGAACTACATTGGACAGCATTACAATTTTTTGCTTTCAGATGTCAAACATAGTTTATAAAAGTCAAGACAGGAAGCATTGTCTATTATACTTACCCTTTTCATTACTTATTCATTCCTGATGTTCCAAGTTCCTCCCTTCCTCCCTTTCTCCCTTCCTCCCTCACTTGTTTTCTCTTTTTCTTTATTTCTTGTAAAATTATTTCCTTTCTGTATGAAGAACTTTCTTTAACAGAACAGATCTCCTGGGGATATATTCTTTTCATTTTCCTTCCCCGATAAAGTCTTTATTTCTCCTTCATTCCTGAAAGATATTTTCACTGGATATAGACTTCTGGCTTAACAATTTTTTGTTTTTTCAGCCCTTGAAAAATGTTGTGCCACTTCCCTCTGGCCTCTGTGGTTTTTGTTAAGAAATCCACTGTTATTTGAATTGTTCTCCTGTAGGTAATATAACCTAGTTTGGCCCCTTTCAGGAGTTTTTTCTTTGTCTTTAGTCTTAAAAGATTTTGATTATGATTTATCAGGGAGTGGTTTTCTTTGGGTATATCTTGCTTAGCATTCACTCAGCTTCTTGAATCTGTAGAGTTTTCTTTCACCAACTTTGAAGAAAATTTAAACCATTGTTTCTGCAAATATTTTTTCTGTATCACACTTTTTCTTTTTTCTCCTTGGGATTCTAATGGTTTTTGTGTTTTGTGTGTGGTTCCCCCCCCCCCATTTTTTTGTTCTAAACCATATTTAAAAAATAATTACATATATAAACTTACTTGTATAAATTTATATTATGTATTAAAGAATTACTATAATTTTAATCCCCCTACATCTTATTTTTTATTGGGTATATTACTTATTTTGCTGGAGTGCTTCCTTGAGTTTTTCTTGCAGGAACAGTTTGGACATTATAAACTTTATCCCTTCATGTCTTTCACTTTTCAACTAGTTTATAAAACTTCTATGGCTTCTAGGGAAAAGTAACTTTAACTTAGTACTTTGAAACTTTCTCCACTGTCTTCTGGTATTACCAGTAAGAACTTAGAGCTCTTTATTCTTTTTACTGTTACTATACTTTTCACAACAAACCTAGTATTAGATTAGTTGTGCTAACCTTTGGTTTCCCCACTCTGTTGTCTTAAGGGCAGGGGCATTGTCCTATTGATCTTTGTAAATCTAGTCCGTACCATAGTGTTCAGTAAATTGGACATCAGCAAGTGTTTGTTACATTAAATTGAAATGTGGAAAACAGATATATCAGAAGCACATCAGCTGATCCATTTGGTCCTCTGGTCTTGCTTATTATTATAATTATTATATAATTACTTATTATATAGAAACTGTTTTTCTGGTCATTTTTAGCTGTAGAGAGGTGTACCCACCCTGAGGTGCTGAGGGCTGCAGGGCTGCAAACGTGGGGGATGTAGACTGATTGTGTTAGCATGTCTGAGCTTGTTGCTGGGGCTGACCACCGCAGTGAGTCGCTGCCATGTTTTCTGCCCACAGGAGAGACATGAATTACTAGAGCACTGGAGGACCTGGGTGTGAGCCCCACTTCTGCCTCTCATAATATGTGTTCTCTGCAACAGGATATTGTTTTTAACCACTGCTTTCTGTTGCATAAAACAAGGTTAGCAATTTCTATCTCACTGGTAGTGAAAACATTAAATAAGGAAGCCTGTATAAAGCTTGACAGGTACTCGGCATTCAGTGAATCTTCTTTCTTTTTCCATTTTAGCTCATATTGTAGGAAGCTGGAGAAGTTTCCTTTCTGGCTAATTTAAGAATTGGGCGTATCAAATTTGTCTATCTCCTCAGAATGTTTTCTGGAGTAATATAACACAGAGGCAGAGGATAATGGTTAATCCTTAAAGATCCCTACTCAATTCCGGGTGTCCAGTGTTTTCAGATGTTATTTTTGGTTTGCATTTTTGGAAAGGGAAGGTTTTTTTCAAGCAGAGGCTCTAGGTTGTTTGGTGTGGTGTCATGTTATCATATAGGTGAGGTGGCTTGAGTCTCTTGAAGGTTCAGTGATGGTTCTCAGCCTTACATGGTGAGTGGCAAAACCAGTATAAGGCCTCTCAAGCTTTCAACAGTCAGGCTAGGTGTTCATTGGACTTACCTGTTCCTCTCCTGACCTGTAGATCCTTTCCTTTTTGTCCAGAGAGAACTTTCTTTAGGTAAGTCAAGATGGTTTAATTACTTTTCTGTTTCATGTCAAGAAAGGCTTTCTTGCTAAGAGAATACGTGTGTGTGTGTGTGTGTGTGTGTGTGTGTGTGTGTGTGTGTAGGTAGAAAGAGTGGGAAGCAGAGTTGAAGTGAGAGCCTGGGTAACGCCTCACAGTAGATGTGATTGGTAGGTGTGGGTTTGCAGGTGGCGCTCTCCCAGGCCCTGCAGGGAACGCCCTTTCTCCCCAGCATATTGCCTGCTCACTGCTCCCCTACCCTCGCTTCTTGGGGCAATTGCCTACATGTTCCTAACAGAATGCTTTGTCATATTCCCAGGGAACCTTTGTTGTGATGACTTATGTGATTTTCAGAGAAGTCTTCCTCTTATGAAAATCCTAATCATCTGACACGCTGTGGAGTATGTAGTAAAGCAGACTTCTGGGTGGGGTGGCTGACTTCAGTCTACTCCAGGGAAAGCCTCTGGCAGAAGCCTGCTCCCAGGGTTAGGATTCTGCATCCTGTTTGAATAATGGTAACGTCAGAATCCTGCTGCCTTCAGTCGGTCATAGGAAGGCTTGTGTGTGGGGGCCCACTCTGTATCGTGCACGTACCTGGAGGCTTTGACAGGGGCCCACTCCAAGCCTCTCAGTCGGGCTGAAGTACAACTGCTGCCTTTTCCTCCTCTCCTTGGCCCTCCCAGCAGTCCTGAGCAGTCGGGGGAGGCAGCCACGGCATTTGGTCTGAGTGCCAGGAGCCCCACGGAAGCTCTGGGAAAGCTGCCCTCCCAGCGACTTCTGCCCCCGTCTCTTTCCTGTTCCTTACCCAAGTCTTAGTGTATTTCAGAGACTGAGGCTCAGGCGAATGAACTGCATCTGGCCCCTCATACTCGGCTGTGAGAGAGCCAGAAGTAGTGTGTCATTGTCTTGGCCTGCACCCTGAGTTTCCGCAGGGTGCAAGGAGGGAGGAGGCCTCTGGGACTGTTGAGCCAGATGGACAGAGCAATGGCCATCACCTGGGCATGTGGAAGGAATCTGGATTGTTTTAGTGGGGAAGACCTCATGTTCCTTATTTCTCTCCTTAGTGTTGCTGATGTTGGTCAGAAGGAGGGGGAAGAGTAGGAGTAGGGGTTGGTGAGGGAGGGAAGGATCGACAGACATGGAAATAGACGGTTCTTCCACATGTGACATTGAAATGTGACATTTCCCAGCAAGTTAATGTTTCTATGAGATACTGAAAAAACTTTGAGTCTCTGGTTTGAGGTAGAGAATCTCCCAAAATTGTCTGTTTCTAGTTTATTGTACCCACTTGTTTGTGGCTGGAAAATGTGGTGTGCTGGGGGACTTCACGGGCTTTTGATTGCCCACCTTAGGACCTTTTTTGGTAAATGTATTTTTTTAGTGTATGTGCTGCTAAAGTGAGCATATAAATGTATTTTTTTAAATACAGAAGGGATATCTGCTTTGGAGAGGTAATGTATGTTCATTAAGAAGTCCTGAAAACCCCAGGAAGTGTTTAGAATGAAAAATGAAAGCCCCTCCCCCCACCAGGCCACTCCCTGGATGGCTGTGGATAAGGGATGGATGGGAATCCTTCTGGACTTTTTTGAACACATGTGCTCCACCGAGGCTAGACCTGTTTCAGGTTGGCCGAGCTCAGCCAGGCCATTGTACCTCCCCCACTTTGGGTTCTGTGGGGTGGTGTCGCTGCCTTGGAAAGGAAGAGGGAGAAAACTGACAGGGCAACTTTGTCATCTTCATCAAAGGAGGATGTTGTGAAGAGAGGAATAATCTTTTCCCAACTGTACTTTTTTTCCTTCTCAAGCCTTGTGTCGTGTGCTGCTAATGTGTATTTAATAAAGTTTCTCTCTCTTTTTAAAAAAAAAGTCTGTAAGTTTTGCTTCACAGTTTGAAGCACAGAATTATAATGGAGGGCCGAGAGGAGGGAAAAGCAAATGACATGCTGGAAGTTGTACAAGGAGACCAGCTTGGCAGTGAGACAAGGTGCAAGGGGTTGACCTTCCCTCCTGTGTGAGAGGGCGCAGAGTGCTGAGGCCCGAGCTTTGTCCCCAAGGATGAGTTGTGAAGGTCTCTAAGCCAGAGAGACCCCATCACCCCCATGATAAATGGAGCCTCAGAGTGTTGGTTCTTGGGTAGCTTTTCTTCTCAGACCATTGATTTAGAGATAAAGGGGGAAAGACACGAGCCTGTTAAAACCTTGCTATTCTTTTTCTTCTTTTTTTTTTAAACCTTGCTATTCTTAAAACAACACAAAGTGGTTCCAGTAAAGAGCCTGAGCTCTCCTGAGGTCTGTGTTGTCAGTTGCTTAACTTGCTTTCAAGGATCAGCCACAATTGGATCTGGAAACCAAATTTGCCCTTCGTAATGGCTACCCTTCTGTTCTCTTTACCCAGCTGGTTTTTCCTTGGAGCAGGTTGCAGTCAGAGGGGTGTGAATGTTCTGTTTCCTGAAAAGCATTGAGCTTCATTACAGAGTGCTCACACTCTGTTCCTGGCCCCTCGTGCCAGCCTCCATGTGCTCCTGAGTGCAGGGACTGGGCCTGTGTCACCTTTTCGTCCTTTGGTATCCAGCACATGGTCTCCTGGACTCTCGTGGTCAGGGAGGACCTCTGACACTCACAGAGAAAAGCTGCCCAGTCTCTGCAAGCAGGTGTTTGCTGAATTTCCCAAGAATTTAAGCTGGGCTGCACTGAGTGTGGGCCTCAGTGCCTGATTGATCCAGGCTAAAAGATGTGGCATTTCTGAGCATTCCAAGTTACTATGTCTTGAGTGGTTGCTCCCATATCCTGGAATGTTCCAATTTTTGCGCTCTCCAGATTAGCAGAAAAGGTTTCAGAGTCAGCCTAGATGTACGTTCTATCAGGAAGCATCCCTGACCTCCCAGGGCTGGTTAGTGCCACCCGCTTTGTCTGTGTTGCTTTTCTCTCATTCCCTAAAAGAAAAATTCCTTGAAGGGGGAGTCTGTGTTTGAGTCATCTCAGGATCTCTTTTACAGCCAGAAACTTGGTGGGGACTCAAAAAAAAAAAAAAAGGTATTGAATTACCAAAGGAATCTTGTCTCTGACTGCACTCAGCAGATAGGTAAACACCCTAATTCCACTATCTTGAGAGAAGGAATACCGGTAACATCCTGGTACACATCCTTCTAAGCTAGCGGCAAAGTTTTAAGTCATACTGCATATGTTGTTTTGTAGACTTTTTCATTTAACAAAATATTGTGTCAAAAATAAATAAGTATAATCTGATACATAATATCAATAGTATAATTCACTAATATTTAAAAGGCTACATACTATTCATAATTGGATATGCATAAATTTATTTAACCAATTTCCTATTAATTATAATACATTTAACTTCTTTCCCATTTTCAGTGTTAAAACCATACTGTGTAAAATACGTACCTATATTCTTGCTTCTTTTGACTAACATTTCCTTTCGGTTAAATTCTTAAAAATATCAAAGTCAAAGTCATATGCACTGTTAATGTCCTGATGTATATTTTCAGATTACTCTGTAAGAAACATCCCTGGAAAAATATTTACTTTGTGAGTATAATTTTCTCATAATTTTGTGGTTTTATTGCTAACCTATAACTCTACAGTTTATTTGAAGTTTATTTTAGCCTATAGCATAAACTAGCTGGCTAACCACCACCTCTGGCCTCCCACCATGGATAGCAGTTGTCTCAATATCATTTGCTGATTTAGGCATTCCTGATCAGTTGGTCTATTGATTTGAAATAACTTTCTTTTCATAAATCAAATTCCCATGTGTGGTTGAGGTAGTTCTGTTTCTTGGTTCTTTTAGCCACATAACCTATTCTGTACCTTTAATGTATTCATAATAAGATGCTTCAATTTTTTAAAACTTTATTTTTTAAGTAGGTTAAACAAGCACATGGCTGAAAATTCAAAACATATAAAAAGACAGACAATGGAAAATCTGCTCCCACTCTTTCCTCCCCCACCCAGCTCTTGCCCTCTTCCACAGGTAACCATTAGTACTAGCTGTCTGTATATTCTTCTAGATCTGTGTTTAAATACACATTCAAGCAAAAATTAGAATTTATTTTATTTTTACCCTTTGTGTTCTGTACATACTATTCTGTCTTTTTTTTTTTTTTAAGTTAACATTATCTAGGAGACCGACACTGTTTTAATTACTATGGCTTTTTAATATGCTTTAATACTTGATGAGACAAAACTTGCCCCACTGTTTTCTAAATTCTTGTCACCATTCTTATACATTTATTTGTTCTGTTAAATTTTGGAATTTTTCAAGTTAAAAAAAAAAGCCTGTTTACTTATAATTTAATTTGAGGGAATATTGACATCTTTACAATATTGAATATTTTTTTGACAGAACTGGTTACATGCAGACCTCTTTCTCTTACTGATTTGTTTATCCATTCACCAACTGAATGCCTCCTGTGTCTCCTGTGTGCTGGACTTAAGCTGTCAACAGGACAGACATGGTTTGCCTTCCTGAAGCTTTCATACTGGGAAAGAATAGGAGAAATAATCAGGAAATTACAGTGTGTTGTAAATGTTAAAAATAAGAAGAGCACAGAGTAGACACTGGAGAAACACAGAGCCCAGGAATGGATTTTTCATGGGGTTGGACTGGGGAGAGAGATGGAGAAATTATCAGGAAAGATCCAGAATTCATTGATGTCTGAACAGAGACCGTAAGTTTGAGAAGCAGTTAGCTTGGTGGGGATGGACAAGTCGGGGCAGAGAGAGGAATTTCAGGCCAGAGGGAAAGTCTTTTTCAGAGGGCAGTGGGAAATCATGAAATTCTTTAAGTTGGCATATTGGTTTTCTGGGGCTGCTGTAACAAAGTTTCACAAACTAGGTGACTTAGGACAACAGAAATGTATTGTCTCATGGTTCTGGAGGCCAGAAGTCTGAAATCATGCCCTGGCATGGTGAAGGTGCTAAGGACGGGCCAGTTCCAGGCCTCTCTCCGTGTAGCCTCAGCCTTGGCTTACACATGGCTCTCTTCTCCTTGTGCATTTTCACATGCCGTTCTCCCTGTGTGTGTGTGTCTGTCTCATATCCCAAATTCCCCCTTTTTATAAGGACACCAGTCATTTTGGATTGGGACCCGCCCTAATGACCTCATGTTAACTTAATTACCTCTGTAAAGACCCTGATCTCAGATAAGGTCACATTCTGAGGTAGTGGGGGTTAGGATTCCCACATATGACTTGTGGGGGGAGGGAAATAATTCAGCCCATAACAGTTGGGAAGTGACATGATCTGACTTGCATTTTAAACGACCGACCCTTAGTGTATGGTCTGGAGGGAGGGAGAGAGGAGAGGGCAAGGAAATGAGGAAACTGGCTGCACATCAGAGAGCTGAGGGCCTGGCCTAGAGAGATGACTGTGGGCTTGCAGAAGAATCGATGATGAAAGAGAGAGCAAGGAAACAGAATTGTAGAACCCAGTGATTATAGGGCTGTGGGAATCGAGGGTATCTGGGCTGCCTGTTATAAATGGCATATTAGATGCAACCCTCTACCTTTGTGCCTTCCCCAAACCCAGTTAAAATGAGAGTAAAGACACCAGGGGAGGAGGACGGGGGCAACAAAACTATGACAGCTGGGAAGGGGCAGGTGATCGGTGGTTAGTTGACCGCACAGACTAGAGACGGCTGGAGCTCAGGCCTGTAGCACAGAAACACAGAGGCAGCCAGGCACTGTCACAGAGCCCCAGAGAGCCCCCGAAATCAGACAGACCAGGCCCCTCTGCAAGTAGGCTGCAGGTAGGGTGGAGAATGGAAGGTGGGCTGAAGTCTGTGCAGGAAGCAGCCAGATCCCTTTCCCAGCTGTGTAGTGTGGCATTTATACCCCCTTCACACCTGCAGAAGACCACCAGTTTATCTTCCAGGTTATCACCTGGTGAGATTAAAATGCAAGGACTTGGTGCAGGGACAGCAAGCATCACTGAGAATGGGACGTCATTGCAAAAAGACAAGGTGAGACCTTCTGTCCCTGCCCAAGGTTCTTTCCCTACTTTGACTCCAGGAACACGGGCACAAACCTCCCAGACAGGAGATTAAAAGGTTCCGTTATGAGAAGTTGAAGAGCCCAAGTGAAAAGTCCCTTGAACACTGAAAGTTGGAAGTTTTTCAGTAAAACATTCTGACAGGATCACCCTACCAACGGCAAACCACCCCCACAGAGACAGACCTTGCAGCAATTTGTTATTTCTTCATTCTTAAATCTGAGGCATTGACCCCATCAAGAGATCCTCAGATATTTGATAACCCCCTCTAACGTGACCAGAATATAAACCAATATATATATAAGACCAAAAACAGTCTCCGTAGTTTAAAACAAGCAAAGAGGAAAGGAGGACACAGGAAGCAAACAACAACAGGGAGCAGGAGAAAACTTTTTTGCAGCTTAAAAAAAATCCCCTCAGACAAGAGGAAATGTTGTATTCATGAAATAAGAATAGGAGTTAAAAAATAAGATGAAGAGGTGGAATGTATCAGAGAAGCATTAGGAAAAGTAGAGGCTTAGCTCAAGAGGTCAAACATCCAAATAATAGCAGTACCAGAAAGAGACAATGGAAGAAATTATTAATGAATTGATTTCAGAAAGTTTCCCAGAACTGAGGAACAAGAGCTTCCAGATTCCAGAGAGAGCCATTAGTCCCCAGCCCATTAGCTTTCAAAATAGATCTATACCAGGGTACATCTTTATGAAATTTTAGAACGTAAAGGACCAATACTGATCCTAAAAGTTTCCAGGGAGAAGGACATATTTTCTATTGCTGCATAACAAATCACTCGAGAACTTAGTGGCTTAGAACAGGGAGTGGCAAGCTTCTTCTTAAATATTTTAGGCTGGCGGGCCATATGGTCTCCGCTGCAGTCTCTCAGCTCTGTTCTTGCAGCGCAAAAGCAGCCATCGATTATACCTAAATGAGTGGTTATGACTGTATTCCCATAAAACTTTATTTGCAAAAGCATGCAGCCACTTCAGGGCTCTAGTTTGCTGACCCTGGTGTAGAACAGCAACACCGTATCTCATGGTTTCTGTGGGCTTTGCTGGGTCATTTGGCCCTGGATATCTCCCAAGGCTGCCACTGAGGTATTGGTTAGAGCTACAGTCCAAGCAGGCTCCACTGGGGTGGATCCAGTTTCAGTTTCATGCTAATTCAGGTGGCTGTTGGCAGGGTTCAGTTCCTTGTGGGACATTTGATCAAGGACCTGTTTCCTGCCACCTTGGTCTGTCCATAAGGCAGCTCAAGCTCACAGCGTGGCAGCCTGATTCATCGAGTGAGCAAGGGAGATTGTGAGCAAGACAGAAGTCACAGTCTTCTGTAACCTAATCTCAGAAGAGACATCTTGTGGGGTGCCTGGGTGGCTCAGTTGGTTAAGCGACTGCCTTCAGCTCAGGTCATGATCCTGGAGTCCCGGGATCGAGTCCCACATTGGGCTCCCTGCTGAGCAGGGAGTCTGCTTCTCCCTCTGAACCTCTTCCCTCTCATGCTGTCTATCTCTCATTCTCTCTCTCTCAAATAAATAAATAAAATCTTTAAAAAAAAAAAAAAGAAGAGATATCTCATCACTTTCACCATACTTTCTTTGTTAGAAGTGAGTCAGTAGGTCCAGCCCACGTTCAGGGGGAGGGAATTGCCATCCCAAGGGTGTGAATACTGGGAGATGGAGATCACTGAGGCCATTTTATTATTAGCACCATGCTCTAGCCAGCTAGCTAACCACTCAAGCACTGCTGGGACCATCTTAAAAACCTGCATAGTAACTCAAGAGGAAAAGAGAAGAGAGTGTGTACAAAGGGTTAAGAATTAGTGTCCAGACAGCAGCAACACTGGAAGTTACAAGACAACAGGGCAGTGTCTTTACAATTCCATAAAGGAATAAATATTTAATTCCAGAGAGAACAAAGTTATATTAGTAGGGAAATATAACTGCTCAGCTATGGATAATGTTTACACAGTGCTGCTGTAAGCAGTAAACACTGAGCTATACAGATGTTATGATCACACTCAGTGGGATGGTAGGGCAGGGGAGATACCTATGGAGGTGTGTGTAAGGGAGCGAAATTCTCACCTTTCATAGTGATGTCAGTAGATGGCAGAATTGGAAACATGGAAGAAATACTGGAAACTGAAATCATCTAGGTTGTCTCTGGGGAAGTGGGGAGAGGTGAGCCAAACATCGATAGACCTTATGTACTATTTGATGTTAATAGAAACAAACTCTAAAGCTTTTATTTATTTATTTATTTTAGAGAGACAAAGTGAGTGCAAGCGAGCGAGCAAGCAGGGGAAAGGAGAGGAAGAGGGAAAGAATCCCAAGCAGACTCTGCACAGAGTGCAGAGCTCGACTTGTGACTCAGCCCCACAATCCTGAGATCATGACCTGAGCTGAAACCAAAATTTGGACACTTAACCGACTGAGCCACCCAGGCGCCCATTAGAAACAAACTTTAAAGGGAGAGGAGATCTAAATGCAGTGTAATATTCTGGGTTGGATTCTGGATCAGAAAAAGGACAATAGTGGGAAAACGTTAAATACAAATAGTCGAGTTTAATTAATAGTAATAATAAAGTTAGCTTCTTAGTTGGGAAAAAGGGTCCATGGTAATCATTAACATCAGGGGGAACTGGGTGAGGAGAATACAGGAACTCTGTATTTTCTTTGAAACTTTTTTTTTTTTTTGTAAATCTATAGTTATTCCAAATTAAAAAGTTTATTTTTTTAAAGGGGGGCCAAATTATTATAGTATTATTTCAAAATTTGATGGCAGTGAATTTTGTTGGCATTAAAATTAGAGGTATAAACCAAAAACCAGAAATTAAGTTTGGTAAAAATGGGAATAGGAGTTTTCCAGTAATTACAGATTAGAAGGCAAAAATCAATTTAGAGAAACACAGACAAACCCTTATGTTTACAATGATTGTGCCACAGATTTAAACTTCAGTAGTGCATTTAGGTTTTCACCTTGAGATTAGATGAAAGCAAGAAGAACGTGGCTCAGTGTTGATGCTCTCGAGCTACTAAGTGGCTAATGAGTACTTCCTGAGGTATAGACACAAGAAGAGGAGCAGGTTGTGTGGGTGGGGCAGGGTAGGGGAAGAGCCCGGGCTCAGGGGAGACACTTCAGAGAAGCCTGCATCCAGGTGCATCGGATGTCCTGTGGGCAGAACCTCCAGGGTTAGAGTCCGAGAGCGTGAGCCAGCAGCCCACGGTTAATTGATTGGGAGTGGATGGCATGTATCTATGGAATGTGTGAGAGAGAAGAGAAAAGGACTCAGTACAGAGCTCTAATGCATATCAAAAACATTGGGGAAAAAGTGCTATTTTTGCAGTTTGATTTTCACTCCTAATTGTAGTTCACTTGTTTTTATGTGACCGGTGGTTGAATTTCTACATAGTATTATAATTCTTTTTTTTTTCTTTTAAATTTTTTATTGTTATGTTAATCACCATATATTACATCATTTGTTTTGGTGTAGTGTTCCATGATTCATTGTTTGTTCATAACACCCAGTGCTCCATGCAGAATGTGCCCTCTTTAATACCCATCACCAGGCTAACCCATCCCCCTACCCTCCTCCCCTCTAGAAACCTCAGTTTATTTTTCAGAGTCCATCCTCTCTCCTGGTTCGTCTCCCCCTCTGACTTACTCCCCTTCATTCTTCCTCTCCTGCTATCTTCTTCTTTTTCTTTTTTCTTAAAATATGTTGCATTATTTGTTTCAGAAGTACAGATCTGTGATTCAAGAGTCTTACACAATTCACAGCGCTCACCGTAGCACATACCCTCCCCAATGTCTATCACCCAGCCACCCCATCCCTCCCACCCCCGACCACTCCAGCAACCCTCAGTTTGTT